>NC_080185.1:62762714-63062714 GCF_950295315.1 Erinaceus europaeus
GACCAGTGCTTGGCTTTCTCAGGTCTGTATAATATATTCTTGTTCACTTGGTCATCTATTTTTGTTCTTGCTTTTTTATTCATTCTTCTGTCTTTATTTTATGCTGTTAATCTTTCTACCTTCTTACATTGGATGATTAATTTCTTAACGGTAATATCTATTTCCTGTCTGATATAAGATAAAAGAATTAGGAGTTATGGGGTGGCACACCCAGTTGAATGCACATTACCATGAACAAGGACCAGGGTTCAAGCATACATCATGAAGTGTTCTGCCAATGTGTTCTTCTATATATTTGATGGTTTCTTCTCTAACATCCATATCATTGATCCATTTGGAATTAACCTTTTTGCATGGTGATATGTGGTATTCCTATTTCACTCATCTGACCATTCCAACCACTTTTTCCAACACCATGTGTTGAAGAGACTCTTCTTTCCCCATTTAGTGTTTTGTCAAAAATTAGTTGCCCATAGATATGGCAGCTTGTTAGTGGGCTTTAAATTCTATGCCCTTGGTATGTATCTATTTTTTGCCCCAGTACCAGACAGATTTGAGTACTACAGTCCTTTAGTGTAATTTAACAGCAAGAAGTGTGATGCCTTCTGTCTTATTCAATTCCTGAAGATTTCTTTGATAATCACAGGTATTTTCTGGTTCCAGATAAACTTTAGCAGCTTTCGTTCTATTCCCTTGAGGAAATTTGGTGGGACTTTCATAGGGATTGCTATGGGTAGGACAGTCATGTTGATGCTGTGAATTCTTCCAATTTCTGAACACTGACATCTTTTCCATTTATTTGTATCTTTATTTCTTTTCATAGTGACTCATAATTTTCAGTGTACACGTCTTTCACTTCCTTTGTTAAGTTTATTCTTAGATACTTGATTATTTTTGTTGCTATAGTAAAAAGAATTGATTTCCAGATTTCTTCTTCTAGCTTAGTGTTTGTATAGAAGAAAAATATGCCCACAATTTAAATGTTTTACAGGATGAGAAGGTAGGTAGAAAAGATCATGCACATACTTTTAAACAATTTTAGTCTTTTATTTTACTTACATTTATAGATTATTTTCCTCATTAATGTGGGTGGGGCTGAGATGATGATAACATTAACTATATTCTTTCCACTTTATCATACCATTCGCACTGATCTAATCAAAACATTTTTTTAGGGGAAGGTAGTGGCACATCTGGTTAAGTGCACACATTACAATGCTCAAGGACCCAGGTTTAAGCCCTTGGTACCCACCTGCAGGGGGAATGCTTCACAAGTGGTGAAGCTAGGCTGCGTGTCTTTCTGTTTCCCCTCTCCCTTCCTATCTCCCCCAGCCTCTCAATTTTTCTCGGCCTCTATTCAATAATAACTAAATAATATTTTTAAACAAGAGACTTTGGGGGGGGGCGAGTGGTGGCTCAGCAGTTTGATCGCACATACTACAAAGCACAAGGACCTGGTTCGAGCCCCCCCTCCCCCCGGTCTCCACCTACATGGTAGAAAGTTTTGCAAGTAGTGAAGAAGGGCTGCAGGTGTCTCTGTCTTTCTCCCTATTACCCCTTCCCTCTCAATTTCTGGCTATCAAATAAACAAAGATTTTTAAAAATTAAAAAAGAGAGAAAAAGGGAAAGTAATTTTTTTAAAGAAAGATTTTTTTTTCCTCATGGGTGAGGGGCAAGCAGTACAGTGGGTAAAACTCTCAAGTATGAAGTTGTGGCAGAGTTCAATCCTTGGTACTGTATGTGCCAGAGTGTTACTCTGATTTTTCTCTCTTCTTCCTCCTCTCTGTTAGATAAACAAATCTTTTTAAAAATATATATATTTTTTCTTTATCCGTTCATCTACTACTTTGTGTTCTTTATCTCTATATTCAGTTTAACTCTCCTTCCCATAAGCAGCCATTCTAATATATTTGATGTGCATATATTTTTGTCTAAATTATTTGAAAACTTACAGTATGGGTAAAAATTTTAATTTAGTGATATGTGGCTATGATCCTTAATCTGTTCTTTCCCTTTCAACAGAAGATTTTTCAGAAGAATTATTCATATTACTAAGCATATATCACATATGTAGTCTTAAACTGTGGGTGTGCCATGGTGATGTGCCACTGTATTCATCTACTGTAATTTCCTTCTTCATGTACTTAAAAATGAAATCTGTAATGCTTAAATCTTTTACTATCCCAAACATAATGTTGAAAACCCTCATTCATGCTCCCTATGGACCTACATAAGACTATGTACATACATATACATATGGAATTGTTGAACACGTGGTAATGTGGTGACTATGATTAAGTACTGCTAGGTTGTAACCTAATAGCAGCACCCATCTAAACTCTAATCATTCTTGTGTGTTGCTGTTCTTATGTCCCTGTACCCTTACCAAAAGGCTATTCCACTTTTCTCTGCGTACTTAGTATTCTTCATTTTCATGGTGGATAGGAAAGGAGCACAGATAACGCATGAAGAGGTTTTATGAGGAGAAATATGAAAGTGATACGTATCATTTATGCCACAATTCACTGGTCAGAACACAGTCTGATAGCTGCACTCAATTACAAGGGACACTGAACACTGTCATTGAGCTGAGTGCCAAAGAAGAAGCAGATGAAATGGATATTAGAGACCAGTAACAGCCTCTGCCACAATGGAAAGAGCTTTGTGGAGGAAATTACAAAATGCTATTAAAAGACACTAATACTCCAGGATGCTGGTCTCTGTGCTCACTTTTCTTGACTTAGGTAGCAGTTTTCAGCCTCACTGTTATCTTTTTTTATTATTGTTATTATTGTTGTTGTTGTTGTGTTAGTTATATATATGTATATATAATTTTTATTTATAAAAAGGAAACACTAACAAAAATCATAGGATAAGAGAGGTACAACTCCAAACAATTCCTACCACCAGAACTCCATATCCCATCCCATCCCCTTATAGCTTTCCTATTCTTTATCCCTCTGGGATCATACACCAAGGGACATTATGGGGTGCAGAAAGTGGAGGTCTGGCTTCTGTAATTGTTTCACCACTGAACATGGGTGTTGACAGGTCGATCCATACTTCCAGCCTGTCTCTCTGTTTCCCTGGTGGAGCGGGGCTCTGGGGAAGCAGGGCTCCAGGATACATTGGTGGGGTCATCTGCCCAGGGAAGTCCGGTTGGCATCATGTTAGCATCTGGAACCTGGTGGCTGAAAAGAGTTAACATATAAAGCCAAACAAATTATTGACTAATCATGGACCTAAAGGCTGGAATACTGCAGATGAAAGTTTGGGTGTCTCCATTTTGTATATAGTTAGTAGGCCTATTTTTGTTATAAAGGGCCAATGACTTCTACCTTCTGCTCCCCATAAAAATGTTTGGTCCATACTTCCAGAGGGAAAAAGAATAGGGAAACTTCCAATGGGATATGGAACTCTGGTTGTGGGAATTGTGTGGAATTGTACCCCCTCTTATCCTACAATCTTGTTAGTCATTATTAAATCAGTAACAAAAAATCACCTGAAAAATCAGTGTAATATGACCAGGATCTCTTCAGAAACTTACCAAGCCACAGGTGAGTACAGACACACGTGGTTCTTGGACAGAAAAGGGATTATGGAGAGATTTTTGGAACTAAAATGTGATATTCAGGAATGGATGGCACCTAACTGGGAGAGTAATAGCTAAGGCACACCACTTCTGGGTCTGAGTCAAAGAAACAACTGTTAAAAGGGAAAAAAAGGAAACCATCTAAGACACAGGTGAGAACAGACGCATATGGTTTGTGGATGGAACAGAGGTGAGGGACCAATTCCCAGGACTCAAAATCGGTGCTTGAGGATGGCACTAAATTGGAAGATTGACAGCTGAGCCACACCACTTCTAGATCCAACTTTAGGCAACAAAGAACTGCTTAAAAAAAATCACCTAAGAACTCAACAATTTAACAACTGTGACTTCTCGAGTTTCCAATACTGTTGCCCCACAGAGGCTGGAACAACAGCAAGGAGACGCTATATTGACCTCAGAGTCACTGACTCAGAAAAAAAAAAACTCCCCTCCCTAATAAATATATATAAACAAGGAAATTGAAGCCCTTATCTATGGTGCATCCTGCTTAGAATTTGAGTCAGTCATCAAAAAATCTCCCCCAAAATAAAAAAATACAGGTCCAAACAGTTTTACTAATGAATTCTATAAGATTTTTGAAGAAGATCTAACTTGTATTTTTCTCAAACTATTCTAGAAAATTGTAGAAGGGTAAACACCACCAAACATGTTGTGTGAGGTACACATCACTTTGATGCCCAAAGCAAGGAAGGACTCTACCAGGAAGAAAACTATCAACTTATATCCCTGATGAACCATGATGCAAAGATCCTGAACAATATCTTGGCAGATTGAATCCAAAAACATATCAAGAGAATAATTTACCAAGACCAAGTGGTATTCATCCCTGGGAAGCAGGGACGGTTCCACATCTGCAAATCAATCAATAGGATTAATCAGATCAACAAAAAGAAACATCATATCAATTGATGCCAAAAACACATTTTACAAGATCCAACACCCATTTATGATAAAGGCCTTCAAGAAAATGGGAATACAAAGACCATTCCTCAACATAATAAAAACTGTTTATGGCAAAATCACAGCTAACATAATTTTCAATGGGAAAAAATTGAAAGCTTTCTCCCTAAAATTGGGAACAAGGATGTCCAATATATCCATTGTTGTTCAACATGGTTCTCAATGTCCTCACCACTACTATCAGACAAGAAAGATATATCAAAGGTATACAAATTGGAAAAGAAGAAATCAAATGATCACTCTTTGCTAATGACATTATATTAGACCTAGAAAACCCCAAAGACTCTACCAAAAAAAAAAAAAAACTACTGGAAATAATTAATAAATTCAGTAGAGTAGCTAGCAGGATACAAAATACACATAAATTTGTGGTATTTCTGAATGCAAACATGGAATCAGAGGAAAAAGAAAAGACTCAAGCATTATTAAATGATCCTACCAAATTCAATCTACAATTTCAATGCAATCCCTATCGAAATCCCAATAGCATTTTTTTTTTTTTGCGTCCAGGGTTATTGCTGGGGCTCAGTGCCAGCACCAAGAATCCACTGCTCCTGAAGGCTATTTTTCCCTTTTGATGCCTTTTTTATCTTTGTAGTTATTATTATTGTTGTTATTGATGTCGTTGTTGTTGGATAGGACAGAGAGAAATGGAGAGAGGAGGGGAAGGCTGAGAAGGGGAGAGAAAGATAGACATCTGCAGGTCTGTTTCACCACTTGTGAAGCCAACCCCCCGCAGGTGGGGAGCTGGGGCTCAAACCAGGATCCTTAATCAGGTCCTTGCGATTCACTCCATGTACGTTTAAACCGCTATGCTACTGCTGGACCCCTTCCAATGGCATTTCTTAAGCAAATTGAACAACTTGTCCAAAGATTTGTGTGGAACCACAAAAGGTCACAAATTGCCAAAGTACATCTGAGAAAGAAGAAAAAGTATGGAGGTACCACACTCCCAAACTTCAGTTTATACTACAAAGCATTAATAAGCAAACAGCATGGTACTGGAATAAAAATGGGTACTTGGATCAGTGGAGCAGAAACAAAAGCTCAGAAATAAACCCACACATATACAACCACCTAATATATGACAAAGTGTCCAAAACCATTCAATGGGATAGAGAAGGTCTCTGGAACAGATGGTTCTATAGTGGTTCTGGGAAAATTAGACAGCCTCGTGTATAAAAGTAAAACTAGACCACTTAACACCATACAAGAAGGTCAAATCAAAATGGATTAATGATCTAGATAATAGACCATAAACTTTAAAATTTATAGAAGAAAACACTGGTGAAACTTTGTAGGAGACTCAATCTCCTGGGCATAAGAAATGAAAGCTAGAGTAAGTAAATGAGATTACATGCTAATTGTTTTCTTATTACATTGTTTTACAGGGGGCTGAGTGGTGGCACACTGGTTTAGTGAAGTGCAAGGACCTGCACAAGAATCCTGGTTTGAGCCCCCCACTCCCCACCTGCAGAGAAGACACTTTACAAGCAGAAAAGGCTAACTCTTAAAAATTCAAAAGTATTTAAATGATTTGAACATGAAAGGCTGCACATACATTTTTCTTTATTAGAGGATTAATGTTTTACAGTTGACAGTAAATACAATAATTTATTTATGCATAAAATTTCCCAGTTTTCCACATAACAATACAACCCCTACTAGGTCCTCTGTCATCATGTTCCAGGACCTGAACCCTCCCCGCCAGCCCACCCCAGAGTCTTTTACTTTGGTGCAATATGCCAATTTCATTCCAAGTTCTGTTTAGTGTTTTCTCTTCTGATCTTGTTTTTCAACATCTGCCTGTGAGTGAGATCATCCCATATTCATTATTCTGCTTCTGACTTATTTCACTAAACATGATTTCTTCAAGTTCCATCCAATATGGACTGAAAATGGTGAAATCACCATTTTTAATAGCCGAGTAGTAATCTATTGTATATATATACCACAACTTGCTCAGCCACTCATCTGTTGTTGGGCACCTGGGTTGCTTCCAGGTTTTGGCTATTTCAAATTGTGCTATGAACATAGGTATACACAATTTTTTTAGATGGGCGTGTTTTGTTCCTTAGTATATATACCCAGGAGAAGAATTGCAGGATCATAGGGTAGGACCATTTCTAGCTTTCTGAGAGTTCTCCAGACTGCTCTCCACAGGGGTTGAACTAATTTACATTCCCACCAGCAGTGCAGGAGGGTTCTTTTGTCCTTATGACCTCTCCAGCATTTGTTGTGGATATGTTTTCTGATGTATGGCATTCTCACAAGAATGAAGTGGTATCTCATTGTTGTGTTTATTTTCATTTCTCTGACAATCAATGGCTTGGAGCATTTTTTCATATGTTTTTTGGCCTTTCGGATCTCTTCTGTGGTGATTTTTTTTTTACCAGAGCACTGCTCAGCTCTGGTTTCTGGTGGTGCAAGAAATTTAACCTGGAATGTCAGAGTCTCAGACAAGAGTCTTTCTACATAACCATTATGCTATCTCCCTGCCCATGTGGTGAATACTCTGTCCATGTCCTCTTCCCATTTCTGGATGGGGTCATTTGTTTTCTTATTGAGTTTAGTGAGCACTTTATATATTTTGGTTATTGCCCTCTTGTCTGATGGATAACATGTAAAGATCTCCTATTCTGTGAGGGGTCTCTTTGTTTCGGTATTGGTTTCTTTTGTGCACATAACACACTCTAAGTAAAATGAAAGCTGTGAAACAATATATTAGTACTGAGCTCACTTTTCGTTTTTAAGGTTTTCTTATCTTATTTTTGTTATCTTTATTTGTTGGATAGAGACAGCCTGAAACTGAGAGAACAAGGGGAGATAGACAGGGAGAGAGAAAAAAAGACACCTGCTTCACCACTTGCAAAGCTTTCCCCCTGCTGGTGGAGACTGGGGACTTAAACCTGGGTCCTTGCGCATTGTAAAATGTGCACTCAACCAGGTGCACCACCACCCAGCCCCGTGTGCTCACTTTCTATCAAAACTGCAGATAGGTAATAATAGGTAACTCTAAAGATGGATGAAAAGAAGACATTTTTTTCTGCTCTAACATGTTTTTCATTTAATATTTATTTATTTATTTATTTATTTATTTATTTTGCCCCCAGGGTCATCTCTGGGTCTTGGTGCCTGCACCAGGAATCCTCTGCTCCTGGAGGCCATTTTTCCCATTTTTGTTACCCTTGTTGTTGCTGTTGTTATTGTTGTCATTGCTATTGTTGTTATTGGATAGGACAGAGAAAAATCAAGAGAGGAGTGGAAGAGATGGTGAGAGACAGACACCTGCAGACCTGCTTCACAGCTTGTGAAGCAACCCCCCTGCAGGTGGGGAGCTGGTGGCTCAAAGCTGGATCCTTACATTGGTCCTTGTGCTTGGCCACTGAGCTACCTCCTGGCCTCCTTGATTTAACTTTTAATAGGTATGAATAACTTCTATAATTTAAGAAAACACAATGAAGATTAAAGTAGAGTTCATTGTGAAAAATTATTTCTTGGGTACAAAAAAAAAAAAACAGAATCTGTGTTAGCATGGTAATTAAGTGCCCAGTAGGACCCACCTCTCATTCTTCAAAAAAAGAGCATAATATGACTTTCTTCCACAGAGAATATCATTTCCTCTCTATAAGTTGAAGTAAATATATCTGGGACTCATTTTAGTTGTTAAAAAAAATTTCACGCTCTTATGAATACCTTAAAACTCCCTTAAATATGACTGCATCCATCTAAATAAACATAATTATATACATGACATATTTATCAGTGCACAAATGTCAAAAATTAAAGCATCTGTAACACGAAGATCAGACTTTCGTATCAACTCCAAATGGAACAAGGACCTGGATGCTAGACCAGAAATTATCAAATATTTAGAGGAAAACATTGTAGGAACACCTTCCCACCTAAACCTCAAGGATATCTTTGATGAAACAAACACAATTTCAAGGAAGACTAAATCAGAAAAAAATCAATGGGACTACATAAAATTGAAAAGCTTCTGCACAGCCAAAGAAACTATCACACAAAGAGACCCCTCACAGACCGGGAGAAGATCTTCACATGCCATACATCAGACAAGAGACTAATCACCAAAATATATAAAGAGCTTAGCAAACTTAGCACCAAAAAAGCAAATGACCCCATCCAAAAATGGGCAGAGGATATGAACAGAACACTCACTACAGAAGAGATCCAAAAGGCTAACAAACACATGAAAAATTGCTCCAGGTCGCTGATTGCCAGAGAAATGCAAATAAAGACAACATTGAGATACCACCTAACCTCTGTGGGAATGGCATACATCAAAAAGGACAGCAGCAACAAATGCTGCAGAGGCTGTGGGGACAGAGGAACCCTTCTGCACTGCTGGTGGGAATGTACACTAGTTCAGTCTCTGTGGAGAGCAGTCTGGAGAACTCTCACAAGGCTAGACATGGACCTTCCATACTACCCAGTAATTCCTCTCTTGGGGATATACCCCAAGGATTCCATAACACCCAACCAAAAAGATATGTATACACCTATGTTCATAGCAGCACAATTCATAATAGCTAAAACCTGGTAGCAACCCAGGTGCCCAACAACAGATGAGTGGCTGAGAAATCTGTGGTATATATACACAATGGAATACTAAATAGCCATTAAGAACAATGAACCCACCTTCTCTGATCCATCTTGGATGGAGCTAGAAGAAATTATGTTAAGAGAGCTAAGTCAGAAAGACAAAAATGAGTATGGATCATCCCACTCATAAACAGAAGTGGAGAAAGAATAACAGAAAAGGAAACTAAAAGTAGGATTTGACTGAATTTGGAGTAGAGCACCAAAGTAAAAACTCTGGGTGGAGCATGAGGGTGGATGTTTGGCTTCACCAGGCAGGGGTGAGGGGTATGGGATGGGACACAGTCTTTTGGTGGTGGGAATGGTGGTTATGTACACTCAATATGTAGTCATATAAATCACTATATAATTAATATGAGAAGGGAAAATTGATCGAATATCTCAAACTTTTTAAAGCACAGACTGAGTCTTTTTAATACATAGGCTGAGTCTTTGATATGTTGACTCTTCTTAAAAGCTTAGACCAGGGAGAACAGAAGCAACCAGTGGCACAGCTATATACAAATAATGTCAAAGGACATAAATTATGGTGATGTTGTGTATGATCCTAAACAAATCCTAACACATGGATATTTAAAAGTTAACCTAATTGTCAAATAATTTGATTATAGCAATAACTAACTATTGTCTTCTTAAACCCTAAGACAGCAGGAACCTCACACTTCATCTATAGAGCCTATATTTCCCCCAGTCCTGGAACCTCTCAGGTGGGGCTGACTTTCCTGCATGCTTCTCTCAATTCATACCAAATGAATTGAGAGAATTCATTTCTGCATCCGCCGATCTCAACCTAATTAACACAAGGAGTACCACCTCAGCATGCTTCACTTCAGACTGTGTCCAGAGACATCAGGCATGGAAGGTCAACCCTTCAGCCTCATTACTCCGGTGAGACCTATCTTTTCTTTTCTTTTTTTTTTTTTTGAGACCTATCTTTTCACAGGATTCTTTAATTCCATTTCAGGTGGTTCACTTCCTAACATAGTCCCAAACCCTAGATATAGACCAGGTCCCATGAGATAGAGCATATGTTCACATGTATCCATAAATTAGGGCAAAATATATACCTGAAAGCAAAGAATACACAATAGTCTTTAGTGAGTCAGTATCAAGTTCATAATGAAATAGTGTCCACTTAGACGTAGATACCCTCCTCACATACTTCCTATTACAGTTCTCTCACTCCAAAGCTAACCTTAGCAAAGCAAGGACTGCAAAAGCTGAATAAGGGCAAGAGACTGGCATACTTTAACAATGACTCTTTAGTCACTATCAGGCCACCCCATCATCTGGGGCCTTATTCAGGGAGTTCTGAGATTCCCAAACAGACATGATAGGCCTAGACCTCAAATAAATCCAGAGAGCTCCATTGTTACCAGTCATCTCTGTCAGGATCAACAAAACAGGCCCCTTTGTGGGCCCCCATAGGACCTTGCCCTCAACTTGGATCAATAATGGTAGAGAATGTTCTATCCTCTGAAGGGAGGATGGACAACATACTCTATGATACACTTGAGGAAGATGGGTCCTGAAATTGGGGCAGCTTGGAACATTCCTACTCATGACCACAGAATGTGAGCTGGGATACACAGGACTGCAGAGGTCACATAGACTCCTAAGCTGAATATGGGACCCAGATCACATCAAATCAGTGGAGTTTACAGTCAACTCTTCATCTGCACTATTCCAGCCTTTAGGTTCATGATTGACCAACAATTTGTTTGGCTTTATTTTTGTTTGTTTGTTTTAACTATCTTTTCAGCCACCAGGTTCCAGATGATAGCATGATGCCAACCAGACTTCACTGGACAGACAACCCCACCAATGTGTCCTGGAGCCCCACTTGCCCATAGCCCTACCCCACGAGGGAAAGAGAGAGGCAGGCTGGGAGTATGGATCAACCTGTCAACGCCCATGTTCAGCGGGGAAGCAATTACAGAAGCCAGACCTTTAATCTTCTGCATCCCACAATGACCTTGGGTCCATACTCCCAGAGGGTTAAAGAATAGGAAAGCTATCTGGGGAGGGGATGAAATGCAGAGATTTGGTGGTGGGAATTGTGTGGAGTTGTACCCCTCTTATCCTATGGTTTTGTCAGTGTTTCCTTTTTATAAATAAAAAGTAAAAAAGTATTTCTAAGCAAACAAAATTCAAAATTGTGTCCAGAGGAAAATGTGCTCTAGCACATTGAATGTGCTTTACCTACATAGCATCCTAATTCCTATAGCAGAAGCAAATGTACCACTGACAGCATTAACTAGTTAAATCAGTTTGTACTGATTCCTTGGTCACTGAATAGACAATTTTCTGATGATAGTTCAGTTTCTGATGCAGACTGATCTTAGGGAATGAATGTTCTGCACAACAGTCAGCCACTGTCTCTCATCTCTCTCTCTCTTCCTTCTCTCTCTCTATATGTATATATATGTATATATATGTATATATGTATGTATTTGTATATATATATATACACACAAAATTACTGTTTTCTATGTTATGAGGATCCCAACTGATTTCATATTTTATGTCATCTGTTACCTTAGAAATGTTCAATAAGTGGACCATGAGCAGTGGTATACCTGGTATAGTGCATATGTTACAATATGCAAGGAATCAGGTTCATGCTTCCAGTCCCCACCTGCAGGGTAAAACTTCACTAGCCACGAAGCAGTGCTATGGGTGTCTTTCCCTCTCCCTGTATTTCTCCCCTTCCCCTCTTAACTTCACCGTGCTATCAAATAAACAAATAAATATTATTAAAATATAGTAGATATGATTTTAAAATGTCCAATAAGCAAGAGGTGTTAAGCTTTAAAAAATATGTTTTCATTACATCAAGTCTCTCATTTTTAAAATGTAAATTATCAACAGGACCAGAGTGTTACACTTAACTGACTCTCCTAGGTGAGTTGATTGCATTTGCATGAATCTGTCAGGGTGAGGTTACTGCCCTCCCCCTATAACACTTCCTTTCCCTCCTCTCTCCCTGCTTTCATACCTAGCCCTCACACATTGCCCAATACTAAACAAAATACCTGAGAGAGACCCGACAGAGAGGGTCAAGTATGGGTACATATAAACTACTCTGAAAAGTAAAAAAAAAAAAAAAAAAAACTTATCCTGCTTAATAGAATATCCTCAAAGGCAGGGCAGAGCAGAGAAAGGAAGACCAGGAGTTTTAAGGCTAAGAAGAAACACCACAGTTTAAAAAAGAGACCAGAGGAAACCTTCACCTGGTGACATGATGTAAAATGAAGATGCAAAGATGACACTGAAAATAGTCAGCCATTCCCAGAAAAGTCATTCTCAAGGGAACTTGGCACAGAAATCAACCAAGCAGAAGCAAAACACAAAATTTTCCTGAGCCACATCAATTTGCTAAATCTACACACTTTTGGAATAATGCAAATAAAATGTAATTTAAAAAATATAAAAGCCAGTTTTCTGGGTGCCTTGAAACACTGTGCTGTAAGATTATTGCATTCCATCTTTGCACAATCACCTTTGAACATATCTGACTGGGGGAGACCCACACATATTACAAAAGCCATCAGAGGAGAACAAACCCAAAAACAGCAAGATAGCCTCTGAAAGTTTCTAATTCCCCCAGTTTACCAGGAGATGCCATCCTTTCTTAAGAGGCCACTGCTTTCAACCTGCTCACATGAGCTTCCACAGTCACTTAAGGCCACAATCCTAGAAGCATGCCCTTTCCCAAGTGAGCAAGAATGGCAACTTTGATGTGAAAGCATCAGCGAATGCGTGACTTGGCCTCATGGCCTGCCTGGACAAGACAGCCACACCTCTGTCTCACATAGACTTCCTGGAGTCAAAGTGATTTAGTTCTAAATACCAGGTATTCAACATAAAATGTGCTGGCAGCACAAGTACGAGACCTGCCATCATGAGTATACTTTTTTCTCAGTCCCTTTTCAACAAGGATTCTAAAAATCTTGTCATTGAAGGGCTAGGGTTGTAGCTGAGTGACAAAGCATATATGCATATTTATATCACTGCCCCTAGGTTTCATACATGGCAACAAAAATTAAAATGTAACTGTTTAAAGTAACGAGTATGGTGACTCTCTAGACTCATGTATGTGTGAGGGAACACATTCAACATTAGTTTTAAGGGTAGGGTTAAGGAAAAGAAAACTAACATTTTTATTCCTCAATCATCTGTTATAGACATTAGAGTAAGTGCTGGAAATTGGGAGCTAAATCCATATCACAACTGAGGAGCAGATTTTACCTTTTCTTCATATATAAAGTAAAATAACATCATCTAATGGACTAAGAATATGTTGCGGGTGCTGGTGCATGTCTCATTAAAATAATAATTAAAAAAAGCTTTTGAGTTCTCAGAAAAAAAGAAAATTTCGCTCCTTTGAAAATTTTTTTTTAAAGTTGCCTTGCAGGAATGACAGAAGTCTACACAGTAGTTACTTAATAAATGCTAACCTTTATTGTTGTTATTATTATTTATTAAATGACATCGACACATGGCAGAATGCCCCAGGCAAAAGTCAACCAGAAAAAAAAATCAGTCCTGTTTCCTAAGCAATTAATGATACTCACTTTTTTTTAGATAAACTGCTATGTGCCCAAACACTCTTAGTATTTTGCATGTATTATTTAATTGAATCTTCATGCCAAGCTCCATCTTCACCACTTATATATCATTTCAAAGAAAAAAACTTCAACTTATCTCATTTTTATCTAAGTATTTTTCCAGTCAGTACATGCTCTAATAAATCATTTGTTTCATTCCAAATACTTTTCTTTTTCAAGCACTTCTTAAAATCATTATTCATTTCAGATAAATAAGACACAGTTGAATAAAACAAACGGGTAAAGAATGCTCGTTATTCTTCTACCCAAAGATAAGTGCTGTTATTTGGGTGTCTTTGAGCCCAGATATTTTAGTGTGTATTTAAAGATATTCTTTATTATTTTAGAAAAACAAGAGTCATGCTATGGATACTGCTGTCTAAACACCTTTCTTAATAATGCATGATGAATATCTTTTCCTGGCAATATAGATACTGTCAACATATTTATTATATAGTGTATAAACATTCCTTAATTTAACCACCCCAATGTACTAGTCACTTAAGTTGTTTCTGACACTTTGCTACTGTAGACAGTGCTAGGACTTATACATACAGTTTTTGGCCAATTATGTCCTTAAGACAAAGGTTTTGTATATCTTAAAATTTATGATACCTACTACCAAATGGGCTTCCACAAATTGAGTGCCAGTGTAAACTCATGCCCAGCACCAGGTCTTGAAAGGGTCCATTTTGCCACACCCTCATGGACACTGCACAATAAGAGAGGGCAGGAATTTATATGACTTTTTTTCAGTCAAAAAATACTTAGTGGCTCTTGCATAGTGGGATAATATTTAAACAGCTTTTCACAAAGTGGCTTCACTATCTTTCCAAAGTCAAGGGCTTTCATTCCCTAAACTCTCTGCTCTAAGCAGATCAGGCTTACTCTCCTAGAATTAGAGTGCCTACCTTCTTACCATTCTCACAGCACATCTTGATCATCACATATGTGATTCAGTCTCATCCCAGAGTGCTCTAACCACCTACTCCGTTCTGAACTTTTTTCAAATGGTCACTTCCTCTGTGAATCTATAGCTGAACTATCCCACAGAAGCCTGTGCTTCCTCTGTGCTCTGACAGGACACATTTTACAATGAAGATATTTTCAGTTATCTTGTTGTATGTATGTCTCTTATCTTTCTATCTAGGTCGTAAACCAAAGGGCAAGGATGGTTGCTTTCTCTCTTAATCCACCTATTTTTTTTCTTTTCAGCATTAACAGACTTTATTGATGATACACAAATGAAGCCAATGCCAATGACAGAAAAGAGCTTACTTCTGATGAACTGGTTTGCTGTCACTTATGCAAATGAAACAGTAAAAAAATCAATCTAAGCAGTGAGATGAAAAGCAACAAATGTTTTCAGAACTAGTAGTGACAGTTATTCATCCAGCTTAAACCTGAAGACCAACTTGGATAAATATCTGTGTTGATGATTGAATATGAAGTTCATTAATCAAAATTGGTGGCTGAAAGGATTCCTTTACCATATAAACACAATGGGGGAAAAGGAATAATGTACAATATGTGTTGTTTCTAAACTACAAAATCAGGAAGCTATTCCTGGTTTTTGAGGATCATATGTTCAGCCACTTTAGCCATGAATTTTCCCACTTTGACTTTCACCAAAAAATCATGTTGACTTTCAATCCCCAGAATTTTATCAGCACACATTTGAAATCTCTTTAAAAAGAAAAAAAGTGAACCTTCACTAAACTGATTCTGAGTAGGTTCATTTTCTTCCCACTTAAAATGGTCAACTATATTCTCAAATATGACCAAAAGTTTAAGAATAATCTCTTTGTTCTCCTTTCTATTAAAGAGAGCAGAGAGTGAAGATGGCACTTGGGCCCTAAGCAGATCTCTTGGCATGGCAGGATTTTCAGCCAAATTCAGAAGGAGTTTTAAAACCTGAAATTTGGTTTCTTCATTTCCAGTGCAGAATAAACGAAAAAAGTCTGAAATGGAATTAGCAAACATGTGCTGGTACTCATTAGTAACAGTCATATTTGTAAGCAATCTTAGTCCAGCCAGCTGCACAGATGAGTTCAAGCGAGAAGTGATTGTGTCATCACACACTTGACTCATGTATATCTTAAGCCTGCGCTGGTTTTCAGCATTGACACTCAAGTTATTCAAGACAATTAAAGCCTTCTCCTTAACTATGGGATCCCGAGTATTGAGAATCTTTGCAACAATTGGGAGACCACCCAGATCACGAATGATATCTCTGTTAAATGCATAAGCAGCATTGTTACCCAGAGCAATTAAAGCTGCTTCCAGAATATAAGGCTTTTCAGACATTTCAACCAAGCAAAGGACTTTTTGCAGTTCTTGAGGAGAGAGCACAGTATCATCTGAATTGGGTGAAGCACGTTTCTGGACGGCCCTACGAGCCCGGGTAGCCCTGGCCCTTGCTCTGGCCCTAGCTCTAGTCCCAGCCTCAGTCCCAATCCGGGCCCAAGGTGGGTACCACACTATACCCTTACTGTCACTACTGTCGTCATCATCATCAGACCAGTCATTGTACCTGGCCCCTGGACAATCCCCAGCATCATCCATGTCTCCAGATCCACCCTCAGCCATCTTCTCTTTGTTCTGTTTTCTTCCCCTTGTAAGTCTATAAATGCAATAGCAGGCACCAGCCCCAATCACCAGTCCCGCAGTCACCCAGCCTACTTTCCTGGCGTAGCCCATGCAACCGTCCCTGACAACAGCAGGGACCAAGGAATACAGTAGTCACTCAGGCTGGGGGAAGGAAGGCTATGGATCTGGCTACAAAGCTGTGGAGAGCAATTGTCTTCAGCCACTTCAAGGCCCCAGCAGCTGATAATGGAGGTGCACCTAGGGGTAGAGGAAAGAAAGGGGTCTGAGTTTCTCTTCACTTGGTGTGAGCCCATGCAGGGGAGTTGCCCTGAGGAACAGGAGTGTAGTAGATAAGGGTGTAGAGAAAATACAAATTGTTCACAAAAATCCTTTCCCTTCATCTCGCCTTTCCAAGCCCAGATAAAGGCAGCAGGAGACCAGCCACCCAACCTAGAGCGTCCCCTGAGAGTAGCATTCTGTGTACTAACCTCCCCAAGTCAGGCAGTTTACCCCTGCTTCTTGCCCCTGGAGGTGTGCCACGCCCCAATGCCCAAAGCCCAACTAGGCTAGCTGTGTGCAGCAGTGCACACAGCCAGTGAGAACCGAGGGGTGAGGGCTTGACTGTACATTTGTACGTTTCATGATTCATCTTCCAGGTAGCCAGGGTTTTATTTTATTTCACTTTATTTATTTTAGTGTGTGTGTTTTGCTAGTTGTTTTTGTTTGTTTGTTTGTTTTTAACCTTTCTATGCCGTCCAAAACATGTTTGCCCCTTCTGTAGTAGCCTAAAACGGAAGGTTGTTAAGGAAATAAGGTAGGATTGGGTGAGCCTGCCCAACCGCAGTGGATTCCCAACTCCTCCCCCATTGCAGGCAGCTCCCACGCCCACACCGACCTCTACGGAGCTGAGGAAACTTCCTCCCTTGCTTCAAGTGGTGCCACCTGCTACAGCAGACCTGCAGGATGACAGATCGAAAACATGAGGACTAAGTACTGTTGAGAGAGGAGGATTAGGAACAAACTGTCTGATAGGTTTCCCATCCTTCATTTATCCCCCCTTCCCCTCTGCCTCCCCCTTTCTCCCTCCCCACCGCAGCGACACACACACACAAGCACGCACACACACGCCATTTCACCACAGTCCCGGGAGAGTGAGAAACACACTCAGTCTCGGATCTAACCTAGATTATTGGCATCGCTAGTTTCTCCTCACCCTCTACCACTGTCCCTCTGCGGACCCCAGATGGCTTTACCTTCAAATCGACCTTCACAGATCCGGGTTAATTGTCTTCCTCTCTTGCCTGGCGCTGTGCCGCAATTTACCGAAAGACTGGCAACCCGGGAGGGGATCGGACCCACTAGACGCAGAGCTGCGGTCAGGAAAATACCGTGACGGCAAAAAGACGAGGGACCCGAGAGTCGCTACTGAGTGTTTGGTGGACGGACCAGTCCTCAAAACCTCAAACTCCGAATTTGTAGGCCTGACTGTCAAAGATTTCTCCCCGCTATTACCCCCATCAGGGTGTTCTGCTGACACATCACGTAGTACCTCTCTCTGCTCACCACCCTCCGCCCCGCGATGTCCAGCCTTTCCCCTCCGATACTGTCCTGGAGCCCTGGGGGCCAACACCCAGGCCACAGCTCCCTTTCGGGATTACAGGAGATTCCCACCTTCCGATCCTTGGGCTCTTTCCCCCAAACACCTCCCTCCCCTACCGCTCACCATTTTGCAGCATTGGAAAGAGCTGCGGGCGGGACAGATGTCTAGGAAAGCAGGCAGCGAGTGGGAAAGACGACAGAGGCGCCTCAGGACCCGCGACGGTCTCCGCCCTACTCAGCCACCCCCACTTAATGGAATCTCCCAGGCACTGACCTGCAGGGATCCGGGACAATTTCCTTCCCCTACTCTTCCTTCCCTCTGCTGCAGGCCCGTTCGCCCTCAGGGAAGTGAGGAGATGGTACTCAGACGGGAACAACGACCAGAACAAGAAGGACTTCTGCACACGTCAGCTCTTTGTCACGTGATATCTACGTCATCCACCAACTCGGGTCCCCAATTTCCCCTCCCACCAGCAGTGCGGCAGAAAAAGGCCCGCCCCCCTTCCCTCCCCCATCCTAGGCCTTGCTACTCTTTCTTCTCAGCTAGTTGAAACTCCTAGTTGTTGTTTGCTTCCCTCTGATTACCAGAAAGGGGCAGCATCTTCCCCTGGGGTTATTGGCCACTTGTACTTTTAAAAAAAATGTACCTCTTCCTTCACTCTGTTCCTGGGACAGCAACCTCCCCTTCTACCTCCCCTCCTCCATGTCCTCTGAAATCTAGTCCCAAGTGTGAAACATGCACCATCAAAAGACAGAGCAAGAAAGAGAAGAGACCTGTGGTTTTACTTTTGTAACTGTTTTCTTTCTGTTATGCCCCCCACCCGCCTCCATCCCCATTCCTTTTATGAAAAAGATAATTTTTTTTTCATTTGACAAGAAGAGTCACAGTTGGACACTGATGTTAGGTAATGGCCTCCATGTGACCCATACTTTCCTGCTTGTGGAGAATGCTAGGCACATCACTCAAAGGGATCTTATGCCTTTCTTCAGCTTGGCACATAACAAAACCCTGAAAGAGCTTATCAGTTTGAGAATACCGCAATCTTCTGAGTAGGCCACAGTTATAAATCCGAGAACTACAAACTTTAACTTGCATCAGTTAGTGAAGATGAAGCATGAAACTCTCAGAAGTCAGAAACACAGAAAAGGCTAACAAGAAATCAAAATTACATACTGTATCTGTCAAATAAAGAGATGCATGTGGAAGAAAGATGAGTGACATACAAAGAATGTAGCAAAGCAGACGTGGGTATACATAGAGAAATGTTCCTTTAAAGAAAAAGGTGTTAGAGGAATACTGAGACCAAGACAAAATCGACTAGGCTAGGCAGCCTGAGCGCCGAGCCATTTCACCCACTGGTCTGATGAACTCTCAGCATTGATTTTACTCTTTTAGAATGTGAAAAAATAATAAAATAATGTCAGAACAGGGATCTACAGTAGGATATTCCTTAAGAGCTGTCTGAGCATGCCTTTTAAAATCCACAGACACTGTAACACCAAATCAACTCACTGGGAAATGTGTAGAACAAACAAAGCTTCAGAGAGAGAAATTCCTATCGATTTCACTTCTGGAAGCAGTCCTAGGAGTTGACTGGAATTTAGTAAAATGAAACCAAAACAACTTATTCTGTGTTTAAAGAAAGATAATGTGCAGAAAGGGGGTTTATTCAAGCTTAGGAATTATATGAGAAAAAAGTCAGGGTAAAGTCTTCATAGTTCCCACTCAGGCACTGTCTGGAGAAGGAGTCTTGGCTAACATTAAGGGAACATTTAACTTTCCTTGGAAAAGCAACCCCTGTGATATGTAACAGTACTTTAAGCTTCCTTAACTGAAAGCCTCTTAAGGTGAACCAATGCCTTGCAAGCACACCAAGCAACATTCTGAGATTGTGGCTTCCCAAGCAGTACTTCGCCTACAAGGAAGGAACAGGCCAGTAAGACTGACAGATCTCCAGAACCCCTGTAAGTTGTATTTCTCAGGGTAAGTTACTCAGTTAAACACTGCTGTTGAGACCTATCTTCCCTTGTGATCTACTTAAAGAGAGAGAATGGAAAGATCCATGAGTTTGGGCAATTGCATATGGGTTTACCATAGGCCTCTATAAGTATGTGCTCTCAGCATACAGACAAAATCAGGCATTGTTCATGCAACTCTGAGGGCCAGACCCTGAACTCTTGAGGAAACCTTATAGAGAATCCTGTCAGGAAAGCCAGACAGGTAGCTTTGGCTCAAAAACAAACTTGCACATCATCCTTTCAGAACTGTATCTTCCAAATGTTCAATTATTGAGAAATGATAACTAAAGCATGGGTTGACAAATCGGATCACAGAACCTCAAGTCATAACTGAACAAGGGGTTACTATATCGAAACTAGTCAAAAGCCAGGACACAGCACATCCAGGACAACAACATCTGAAACAGTTTACATTTTTCTCCGGAAAAAGAAAGGAAATACATTTTACACACTCCGATTTTCCCCAGTCAGAAAAAGCTGCCCCAGACAGACTAACTTAATACTCTCTTACTAGCAATTTAAACCTTGGCCCAAAAATAAAAATAAAAAACTTTTAAAAATCAGTAAAAATCATGTCATCCTGAGAAGAGGATCTATCAGTTCTTCTTAACTACCCCTCAGAATTGAGCCTGGTTTCCAAAATCCCCTCATAGTTGAAGTTGACCACGCTTGGTTTCTGTTGTTTCCAACAAACAAATTAACACATAATATAAAAAAATCACAAAGCAAAAGTAATATAGACTTTATGATAACAGTCTGCAATGATTTATTTTTCTCATTCTCTACAATTCGATTAGTGTTTTGTTTGGGGGTACTTTATAAATCATGAATCACATGTGACTACATACTGAGCTAAGCCAAAAGGTTCCTTTTTGCAGGGGCTTTACGCAGTCTTTTGCAGACTCAGAAACTTTTAGCAGGCTTGTCTAAGAGCTGCTTGAGGATTTTCCTCCTTCTCTCTTGAAACTTTATGTCAAGCAAACAGCGTGTCCTTAAATAAATATTTGTTGATACATGTATAATGGAGATCAAAGTAGATTTCAAATGTTAGCTGTATGGGTAAAAGTGACAGGGAGGGAGAAGGTGAAGGAGAGGTTGAAGGAGAGGGAGAGGGAGAGAGAATTGAAAGGGTTGCCATTCCTATGGGGAATAGGAAATTTTAATGAGGGAGTGGACTGAAATGAGAAAGATCTGACCAGGTCACTGATGGTTATGGATTATTCATTAGAATAATTGAAAATATACCAAAAGGGAGGGGGACATATAAGTGAATTATTTGCCCTTGAAGCCTTGCTAGAATTTATGAACATTAATCTTCACTGTAAATTCATTTTCTACTGTAGATTCAAGTCTATGTTAAACTTTACATAGTTCTTTCTAATGTGTATATTCGAATGAACCAAAGCCACTTGCAGAAATACTTTGCAGTCAAAAGTGGAATGGTGGACAATTAAACAGGAAAGTTCTGTTAGAGCAAGCATTCATAAATGGGATTCATTTGTCTAGGAGAAGTAAACAGAGTGATGAAAAGAATAGAAAAGGGAGATAATGGTGAAATAAATAACAAATGAAGTGGAGAAAGGGTTTAAAGAGATAAGATACTATTCTGGTAAGTAAATTTGTACTATATAAACATCTGAGGAAGGCCAGAATTCTGTGGTATGTTTTTGACTTCTGAATATTCACCAGCAAGTCACTCTGAGCTCCCAGGCTCACCTCCAAAAGGGCCTCCCACACACAGGGGCCCCTCAATTGGGGAGCTTCCTGTACAGTGTAGTATTTCAATGTTCTAAGAAAGAGCCTGCCTGAGGGTCTATATTTAGAGCCTGACTCCCTAGCTTGGACTGCTGGAAGTCTGGGGACTAACTTCTGCATACTTTGTCCATAAGGTCTGTGATTATACTGAGGGGCTCCCAGGGTGGTTCAGCAAAATAGTAACAGAAAGAGGGTATGAAAAACCTCTTTCTCTTGGTAACTCTTTGAGATCCTGTAATCTCAATCTCCCCTCCTCTCTCTCTCTCTCTCTCTCTCTCTCTCTCTCTCTGTGTGTGTGTGTGTGTGTGTGTGTGTGTGTGTGTGTGTGTGTGTGTGTGTGTGTTATGAGGGGAAAATGGATGGCATGAATCTCAGGGTGTTGCAGTGATTGAGTCAGGCACAGACCCTCACCATTCTCTCTAGTGGCTACTACAATGACACAGTAAACAGATGTCAGATATTGGAGCTATCTCAACAGTGTGGTGATGCAATGAAAGCTCCACCTGCTTTGCTTATCTCTATCAGTGGGAATTCTCTAATTTTAGGATCATCTGTGGGCTGCACCATGAAACTCCATAATAGATTTTAAAGATCTCTGAATGAAAAGCAAGTTAATCTGTGGAGACTCCAATTTGTGATGTCCTTCTGAACATGTAAGATCCCTATGAAATTGGGGTCTGCATAAATATTGCTTTTTGAAGCCAGCATGAAAGTCACCCAGTAGTGTTTTATGAAGATCTCACTCAACTGACACCTAATAATGCTGAGTTCGGCCAGGAAGAGTGTTAGTGGTTCACATATTTAAAAAGGTCACAAATACAGCATGGGAGGTGGTGCAGTGATAAAGTATTGGACTCTCAATATGAGGCCCCAAGTCTGATCTAAGGCATCACATGTGGCAAAGTGATTTTATGGTTCTCTCCCCTTTTTGTCACAAACAAATAAAGAAAATAAATCTGAGAGGGTCACAATTAAGACATTTGAATCACCGTAATATATATTCATTTTATCCATCAGCTCACAAATTATATTGAAAGCATGCTAGTTTTGCTTATAAGGGTAGGGTTTAAATTTTAATATGCTGTTTGAAAATTGTTGTTTTATTTCCTGTGCAGTCAGAAGGAAGTATTTTCAGTGTGGTTCAAATCAAATTTAAAAAATCACTTAGGACTCTAAGCCGGGAACTCTTGCTTATTTATATGCAATGATGCGTATATTTATTTAAAGTTTGGGTTCTTTTTCCAAATGATATGACTTGATTATCTTTTTTAATCACAAAATAGTTGAACTTAAGTCAATAAAAAACTAGAAACAATGAAATAGAGCATAAATGAACCAAAGAGATCAGTGAAAATTTCAATACTACTTGGACTTCCTTTTCTGCCCTCCCTCCTAATTTTTGGTGCATACTGCCTGTGGAAAGGGGTCAAAATTAAGAAAGAGAGACAGTAGGTTCAGAGCCAAGAAAAAAAAAATGAGACAGTTCTCCAAAAAGTATGTATAAACCCAGGGAGATACTACCCCTTTTTGCAACTAGAGAAAAGCAAATTCACACACCAGAGCCTTTAGCCTTTTTCTGTATTATGGCATTGTTAAAGAAAAAAAAAAAAGAGTAACAAGACCCAGTGGATGGGGGTGGGGGGAGGTACAAGGCAAGCTGGCGCCTGCCGCACTGCTTGTGGGAGTGGAAATTGGGGGCCAGGGCTCGCTAGTGACGTGGTCGTCACGTGACCAAGAGCTGCCTAGAACATAAGTCTTGCTAGTCGCCTCCGTCTGGGTACCAGCCCCCTATTACTCCGCAGGCGTGTGAAGGAAGAAGGGAACTGTATGTAGCCTGAGCAGTGCAGGTCGGTGCCAGCACGGTTTCTGCTGGGAGGGAGGTGGTGGTGAGAAAGGGTCAAAAGCGCCATGGATCCAGATTTGGGCCAATGGGGGGCTGGGTCCCCCTTCTCATGGACTTTCCAAATACCGCCCCTCTCCCTCCACATATCCCTCCCCCTTGCCCATTTTACTTGCAAGAACTGTCGGACTTGGGGCGGAGGATACGGGGAGTGGATGGCGGTTATGGGGAATGGGAGGAAAGTCTCCGTGATCAGGGCGCTGGCGTCCCTAGCGCTGCTCCGTCCATCAAGCACTCTGCCCCTTGGTCCCCGGTCTTTCTGCAGGTCTGTCCGTGTGTGGACCCCGTGAGTCGCCGCAAAAGTCCTGGAAAAGGGAGAAACAAACTACCTTGGGACCCTGTTGGTCAGGTCGGTGCGAAGGGTGGGATGAACCCTGCCCTCCCCCACCCCATCCCAACGTGGAGATGGTAGAGGAGGAAGGGCTGCGATCAGCACGGGTCGGCTTCAGGTCGCCCTCTCCCGGCCCCTGCTTTTTTCACACCCCCTCCCATTTCAGTGCAGGGAAAGGGGTGTGGCGGTCTTCGCCTGGGAAATGGCGGACGACTGGGGGTGCGGGTAGAGGTGAGGGTGGGAGAGGGGGAAGGGATGCCAGGGGAAACCCACTTTAGAAAAAGGGGAGGAAGGTGTGAGAAATAATAACCTCAAAGACCAAAAATTCAGAATTGCAGTACTGGGACTGTGCTCTCAGTGCTGATCTAGTCACTACACACTAAATTCCCCACTACCCATCATTTATCTGCTCCCCCCCAACCCTTCTGCTAGAGTGTCCCTCAGTCACTGTGGCAAGAGCATTAGCAGCAGAAGAGAAGAGAAGAAAGGATTTGCCTGACTTTGGTAGAGCTTAGTGAATTTGCCTGTGAATTTGGGGGTGGGGTGAGGGGTGGAGGAGACACCCAGAGGTTTAGTCTTCCCCTTGTCACCCTCCTGACTATTTTAGTCCAGGCCCACCTTCTGCCCTACTCTGAGAGGCCTGAAAGGGAAATGATGTGCACTAATGGTAGAGAGAGGTACAAGAAAGAACAAAGAAATAGTTTCATAGTAACCCACTACTCTCCACCTAGAAGCCAAACTTCACACTGTCTGATGAGACATTAAACTCAGACAGAGCCCAGTGCCCTAATACTGTTGTTCACCCACAGATTCATCACCAGGCAGCTGCAGGAGCGTGGGAGACACTGAAGACAACTACTCTTCAGCATCACTCACCCTGGCCCTGAGTGTTCTTTTCATTCAGGTGGAACAAGGAACTCTGCTGTCCTACCCAAGTGGCAGACTTGACCATGGGAAGGGCTCGGGAAGTGGGTTGGATGGCAGCAGGACTGATGATTGGGGCTGGTGCCTGCTACTGTGTTTACAGACTAACCATAGGAAGAGAGGACAGTGAGAAGTTGGATGAGGAGGAAGAAGAATGGGATGATGACCCAGAGCTGGATGAGGAAGAGCCTGAGATTTGGTTTGATTTCACCACTATGGCTCAGCCTTGGAGTGAGGATGGGGACTGGACAGAGCCTGGGGCCCCTGGTGGCACTGAGGACAGGCCCTCAGGTGGGGGCAAGGCCAAAAGAACACACCCCATAAAACAGCGTCCTTTCCCCTATGAACATAAAAGTACTCAGAGTGCTCAGAGCTTTAAAAATGTCACTTATGTTCTTGGCCTCTTCAAATATCCTTCCATTCAGGGAAAAGTGTTGTGTGCTCAGCCCAAGGATGCCGGCTTTTCATTTATCCACACTGTCAATAGTCATTTGGCCAGACTCTCCTTTGTTGGAAACACAATCCCCACTCCCAACCCTACTCTTAAGGAGAAGGCTTTGTGTGCCCCAGATAACCTGCATATGAGTGCTGAGAATCAGGGCCAGACTAAGATGTCCATCAGTGAAGTGTGCCTGGAGATGGTGTCACACTCTTACACCTCATTTCTGCAGCAGGCCAGTTTAAATTTGCTAATCAGCCTGACAGTTCTTAATAACACACTTGCCAAGTCTGTTTCAGACTGGAAGCTTCCTGTCACAGCAGCAGAGGGAAGTAGATGTGTTGAGGTCCAGGCTTTGAAACCACCTCTGGCTTTGTCTGAAGAGCCAGTCCTGCCAGGGCAGCTGCTGGGGGCCCCAGCACTCCTCTCATTCATGCCCCTCTTTATCAGGAACGGAAGCACACAGGCTCTCCCAGACTTCCTGGTCTCTTAGATGGCTGCCTGACACAGAATGGCACCAGACTTGCCCCAAACCCACTGGTGAGCACACACTTGTCTTCTTCATCAGAGGACTCTGCAGTGAGTGCTGCCGAGGAGGCAGTTCATCACCACAAGGCCAGGTGGACAGGACAGTTGCTAAACCCAGGACCACACACTGGCTGGCCGGGCACAGGTTGCACGGGTTCCACAGAGCTTTCAGTCACTGTTTGGTTTTGCAGTCTGCAGGCAATGCTCATTGTAACCTACTCCCTTACTCCCTTGTAACCTTCTTCCTGTGGGGTGAGGGTTCACTTCAGCTGCCAACAGGGGAGAAAGAGCATCATGGAAGAGAGTCACCAGGCTTGCCTGGCCTGTGGTGGGACTATTTTGTGGAGACCAGACCCATATGGGAGCCTATGTCACGAATACATTTGCTGCAGCTAAGGCCAGATTGTATAAATGTTGCTTTTTCTTTTCTTTTTAATTTACTCTTTCCTTTATGTGAGCTGATTAATGCAGAATCTATTCAGTCCAAAGTCTATTCCTCATCTGTGTATTGTCCTGACTTAGCCTCACCCACCCTACCCTACAGTTGTGTGCATCATCAATAAAGTTGTGAGCTTTGATTGGCAAAACCAAGAACATGGCCATTGTCCTTGCACTTACCATTTGTGTGTGGAGAAAAATTACTCACCAGATATACTCTAATTAGCAAGACTGCCTGCCCCTAATAAGTTCAGGCTGACCACAGCTCAAGGAAGGCAAGGGTAGATATGGGCTACAGTGCTCAGTGTGAGCTTCAAGAAGGGGTGGGGACTGAAGGCTGCTCCAAGTTCTTGAAGGGAGTGGAATTTTGAGGGACACTGGTGAAGCAAGAAGCACAGTGCTTGCTGTGCTGCCTGAGGCAGGAAATGGTTTGGACAGTTTGTCTCTCCCTGTGTCCAGAGAGGAGCATCAGTACCCTGGGGGGTGTTCACACATCATGGGAGGCTACTCAGACACAAGCCCATGTGCAATTACCAATTGGTGCCAACAGTAGTGATATGTATAAGTGCTTCATATGTTCTTCATCCTGGGAGCAGTTGTTGAACTTCCTTGCAGGTCTTCTCCCTTCCTTGAAACACCAGTCCCTAATCCGTGGTAGAATAAATAGGATCAGTTCCTTCTTCCTTTCACAGACTCTAATTAATGGCCCTTCCCCTCAACCTTATGTGACATTCAGGAAGGGGATAGTGGAGCCCTGCCTGCATGTTCTTCTCAGTGTGACTGATGGCAGTGATGAGAGTGCTTAACCTGGCCATCCATTGGGGGAACGTCTTCATTCCCATCCATTCCAAGGTACTGGCAACCTTTGGAGGAAAATAGGAACCTAGGGTTAGCTAAAAAAAAATTAAAAAAAGCAGTCCCTGTTTCTTTTCAGTTCTCTCAAACCTCCCCATCTTTTTAGAATCCACCCAACAAACCTAGCTTCTGTGCTACAGAAGCCTAATGTCCTGTCTAATGTGGTTTGTCCAACAATGGTCCTCTCCCTCGAAGCCCTATAGACCTAGCTGACAACACTTCTTCCTTTAATCAGTGCTGCATCTATGCCTGGTGTCCACTTCTGGTCTCACTAGGATGCTGCTCTAGACCTCTGTGCCCTGAGCCTTAAGGCTCTATAAGAACTCAATCTCTGACTTCTTTTCTTCAAACTGAGAGTAGTGTTAATTTTTTTCCTCCCCCACCCCCTCAAGAATTTTGATAGCAGTTGGGTTGCAACCTTTGTGCTTGCTCCCATCAGCTCTATGCTTTGTAATGAGCAACTGGCACAGGTGTCTGGTGCTAAGACAGACTCTGAGGAATCCTCTCACCTGGAATGGGTGTACTAACAGCCTCTTTCCAGGCCCTGGCACATGGATTCGTCAACACTGATATAATAAGCTCACCTCCATCAGGTTTCCTCTGTTGGACCGGTGCCCTTAATGAGGCTTAAGTACTGATAAAACCACTGCTCCTCTCTGGTAGGCCTCCCTTAGGGGGCCTAGACATCTGCTTTCCACATTGGGCTGCCTTTGCAAACAGTTGTACATTCTCAGATTCTTAGTTCTGTCTGCTAGCCCAATTCTATCTTCAATACTACCTTCTTTAATAATCTCCTTGCTCCAGGATTGGGAAAAAAAATAGGCTCTATATACGAAGTAAGCCCCAGATCACACCAAATTGATGGGGTTTACAGTAATATTTATACCCCTTTCCCATATTAGGGAGCTACTCTCTTCCCTGATCCAGCTTTCTGGTCCTTTTCCCAGCCATGACATCATCTCCCCAGTCAATAATTAGGATTCACCTGCATATCAGATTTCAGGCTCAGGCAAAAAAAAAAAAAAAAAAAAAAAACACTAGTATAGCTACAAGCCCTTTGAAATATAACTAAAATATGCCTACTAGCTATCTACAAAATGGAGGACACCCCCCCCAACACTTCACCTGCACTATTCCAGCCTTTAGGTCTATGATTGTCCAACAATTTGTTTGGCTTTGTATGTTAACTCTCTTTTCACCCACCAGGTTCCAGATGCTAGCAGGATGCGACCAGACTTCCCTGGACAGACAACCCCACCAATGTGCCTTGGAGCTCCACTTCCCCAGAGCCCTTCCCCACTAGGCAAAGAGAGATAGGTTTGGAGTATGGATCGACCACCCCATGTTCAGTGGGGAAGCAATTACAGAAGCCAGACCTTCAACCTTTTGCATCCCACAATGACCTTGGGTCCATACTCCCAGAGTGTTAAAGAATAGGAAAGCTATCAGGGGAGAGGTTGGTATATGGAGGTCTGGTGGTGGGAATTGTGCGAAGCTGTACCCCTCTTATCCTATGGTTTTGCCAATGTTTTATTTTTATAAATAAAAAATTAAAAAATAATAATATCCTTGCTCCTGGAACCGGTCCCAATTCTCTGCTCCTCTGTTTGCTGCCCAGTCCCCTTTGTGAGTGCAGGCAAGGCCAAGACAGTCACTGGGTGTATTTAGTCCATAACTGACTCTGAAGGCAGGGTGGGACTTACAGACCTCTGCCTATGGCCTGAACACCTGCACAGGAAAGGATGCAGAAACCAAGGCATCTGCACATCATTCTTTTCTGCATCGGTGGCTCTGACTACTCTCCAGAATCAGCACACCCACCATAAGGTGGAAACTCAGGCCCTGGTCTGCCCTCCATCTTGATTGAGTGCTAGGCAGGGCAGGAGCCCAGTTTCAAGGATTCTGCCTCCAGACTCATGGTGAGTGGAGAAGTCAGAAGCATGCCTTCCAGTTAGGACCACAGAAGGCATACTGAGGTTCAGCACTGCAGTGGGTTTGTTGTTCCACCCCACACTTCATTCAAGATGAAGCAACACTGAGCCAGTGAGCAGATTTATCTCCCTGTCTGCTGCTGCCATTGGGAAGTTCTCATTTTCCCTTGTTTTCACCAGGGAAATCACTGGACAAGGTCATCCAAGTTTGATCTTCCACATCCTGTAGTAGGGTACCCTGCCTTGGTGGACCACCCCAGGCTACACTGTTTCTTGTGCAAACCTGAGGCTGTTGCCTCAGTTGCATTCTAGTTCCAGAAGTGGCCCTGGCTTTGTCAATACTGGCTTCCTCTCTAGCTCCTGGGGTCCTCCCCAGCCTGCTATATACAGTAGGGAGTTTGTGAATGGGCCCTCCTGGCCTCTGTTTGAACATACATAAGGCCTCAGATAAACATTTCCCAGATGAGACAGTCTCAAACTCTGCATCCTCACACGGACCTTGTATGCCATTCTCAAAGCAGTTTTGACCGTGATTTTCTCACTTTAAAGTGCCACCCGCAGACAGGCATAGTGCACTACAAGCCAAGTCAACCTCCAAACCAGCATTCTGCTGAGAGTTTCATAGATTCTGTGAATGCTGGCTCCTGGATCCCCAACTGGTCTGATATACAGTAAAACTCAATCCTACAAGCTAGCACCACCCTGTGGGGGTAAGGCTAATCCCTTATCTGTTTGCTACACATGCAGCATTCTTGGCCTCACTGTCTCACTTTCCTTTCATTTTAGGAGGTCATGATTCAAATTTACTTTCTTTCCCAGATGGAGAACCAGCTAGGCCTGCGCCATTTTTTCACTGTGTTCCAGTGCTTCTGGTGCCATTTCTGGGATCCTCATGCACCCTATGGAACCTCCCCCACTATAGCAACCTAGTATTAAAGTTTCTTTTGAAGCACACCCCTTTCAGGGAGACCCTCTAACTTCTCAGGTGTTTCATTTTCTGGGTAGCCCATGGCAGATGGCAGGAACCTGCTCAGGACACACAGCTATCATGGGAAAGGGAAATCCTCCCATAACTCCTTTGGCTCCTGGGGAAACTGAGTGCTGGATTCTTCCTTCAACATAATGTAAATGCATTATGCCTTGGAAACAAAAACAGATTTGAGCATGCTGTTTTTATGGATTATCATATATATGTCTTAACTGCCAAGTATTATTTTTCATATTCTAATGTCCCATAGATTATGAATGGCACATAAAGTCATAGCTCCTTTTTGCTTCTTGGTTTATAGATTGTGTTTGCATGATAAAAGGTCAATAACAGGCTATTTTGTAATATTCCTGTCTAATGCCTTTTTTATGAATTTCGTCAAATGTCTCCTTTCCCCAGGAGACCTACATTTCTTTTTCTTTTTAAAGATTTTATTTATTTATGAGAAAGATAGGAGAAGAGAGAAAGAACCAGACATCACTCTGGCACATGTGCTGCTGGAGATCGAACTCAGGACCTCATGCTTGAGAGTCCAAAGCTTTACCACTGTGCCACCTCCTGGACAACTGTCTAATGCCTTTTGAGTTTGTACCTAAATATCCACTTCCCATTCAAAATTAAAATTAATAAGGAAACACTATCATTGGTTGGCATAAAATCACTTGATGTAACATCTCCATTCTACAGCTAATTTTCTAATTGAGTTTATTGGTTTTTACCTGGATTTCCACCCTGACTTTTTAAATAAGCAAACAGTGTATTACTTATGACAGTTTTGTCTCACCCTGTTCAATATTTTATAGATCATTCATTTTTCTTATCTAATTGTACTGTCAAGGGCCACAGAACAACAGTATTGATGATGCAGTGAAACAATTGTCTAGTTTCTGATCGTAATGGGAGATGCTTCAGCAGAAAGGATGATGCTTGCTGGAGGTTTTGAATAAGGATTGTGTCATATAGTCATATAGTCAAATTTATAAAACTGCATATCCATCCAGACAATTCTTAGAAGCCCAGCTCTGGGTGGAATAACCAATTTGTATAAAGAGACTGTACTGTCATCTATGTAACTTAAACATATGAAATAGTACTGTGTATTATCTGGATACATGTATTATAGCAGGGTTTAAAATGGATACTGAAAGATGCACATTAATTCTATAATATCAATTGCCTTTGGTCAGGGATGGGTAAAGTCTGACTATAACAACTGGCATATTAATAGTATCTTTTAATAAAAATGATATGAATGACTCCAACCAACTGTTGATATTTGTTTTTTTTAAATTTTATTAGTGACTTAATATTTATTTACAAAATTATAAGATAGCAAGGGTATAATTCTGCACTGCTCCACCACCAGAGTTCTGAATCCCCAATCCCTCCATTGTAAGCTACAGTAGTTCTCCCAAGGTTGCAGATAGTGTTGACCATTATTTCTATAATTGTCTATCTATAATTGTATATTTCTGCCCATTTTTTCCTATGGTTATGTCTTCTCTTCCTTTCTAAGTCACACCTACACCTATTACTGCTTCTGAATGTTCTTTCTTTTTTCTGGGTCCTGATGGAGGGAGTTGGAGCTGAGAGTCTTCAAGGCATCTTACCCTAACATTTCTCCCTCACTGGGAGTATGTACTAAAATTCTTTATGGGGTGAACAGTATGGGAGCTCCGGCTTCTGTAATTGCTTCACCACTGGACATGGTTGTGGGCAAGTCAATCCATACCCCCAGCCAGTTTCTAGGGGTAGTGGGGTAAGGCTCTGGGCAGGTGACATTCCAGGACACATTGGTGAGGTCATCTGCCCAGGGAAGTCAGGATGGAATCATAGTAGCATCTGCAACTTGGTGGCTGAAAGGTATAAGATATAAAGCAGGAGAAAATGATTAATGAGTTGTCTGGGAGGTGGCACAGTGGATAAAGCATTGGATTTTTAGCCATGAGGTCCTGAGTTCAATCCCTGGCAGCAAATGTACCAGAGTGATGTCTGGTTCTTTCTTTTTCTCCCTTATCTTTCTCATTAATAAGTAATTCTTTTAAAAAATGACAAATGAACAAGAAAGTATGAATAGAGCAGTTGAAAGTAGGCGCCTTAAGGTGGAAAGAATTGAGGAAGTCTATTTTAGGTATGTTCCTAGGGGCCTATGAGGTCTGTAGTTTTTGCTTGAGTTTGATAGCTAATAGGAAGGTAGACAAATATTGTCTTTTATAAACCAATATTAAATCATTAATAAAATAAAGAAACAAATATTGTCTGGGAAGATGGTGTTGAAGTTGAGAATAGGGCTAGAAAGCTAGGGCAGAGATTAACCCCCAAAATTGAATAAAATCTATAAATAAAATTAATTATTTACCCCATCAACCTGACTCAGGGCCCATATCTATTCATATTTGTCACAGGAGCCTGTGTAACCTCTGAATCCCTGTCAGTCTGAGCTCGACGTTCATGATCACAGCTGGGAACTTTCCAGGCTGAACTTATTTCCGGACCAATGTTCCTCAAGTGGCAGGGTAGGATGACTTAGCCTCTCTTTGGAGATTGAGGCAGTTCATACCATTGCTACTTTATAGGGAAGATAAGTTCCTTGAATGATTCACATGAGGGCTTATGATGATGTTCCTGATGGAAGTGACCAGTGATGGTGAAGAGAGGGACCTGTTAGAGGTCTAGGCTCATCATATCTGTGTGGAAATCCAAGGATTTCCTGACTAGGGCTGCAGAGATTAGGTGGTCTGGTACTGACCAAAAAGGCCATCATTAAGTTACCTAGTCTCTTGCCCAGCTTTTGTAGTCCTTTCTTTATCTGATAAGGTTAGACTTCCTCCCAGCTGTTAAATCATTGAGTGTCATTTGTTATATCCAAACTGGCATTAGGTTTATGGGATCTGCTTTCTTTGAGCCTTTCTACTAGATATCTAAGCTTATTAGGCCTATGTCTAATAGGTTAGAGAATTTATGATGCCTTCTTTAGGTCCTTCTACTGGGATCCCAGGCATACCAGGTCTAAGTCTAATCAGGGAGGGCTATTAAGCACTTTTACTTAAAGTTACTTTCCACCTTGCTTATGGATACATGTACTCCTGTACCCAGTACCCTGGGCCTTGGCCTCTATCTAGTATCTGTAACTTTGTTAGGCAACATGCCATCTGAAATAAAACTAAATAGTCATAAGTTAATAAGCAAGATCTCACCAGACTAGAGGAGTAGGGAGGTTGACATCTCAGGTTTTCTGTCTGAAGACAATCCTCAATAACAAGTCAGTAGCAGAATAATGTTGCATGGCAGTACTGGTACCAGTGATTTAGTTGAGGTTAACAGAGGGAGTATGATGGTAAGGAATCAGAGAGGAGAAACGTCAAGAAATATAGGTATAGTCCTAAAGGTTCCAGGACTAGAAGAAATAAGGATTTTAAAAAGAATGGAAGGGCTCCTTGTAGTCTTAGAGTTTATAATAGCAATAGTTAATAATTATTATAAATGAGTTAGTTGTTTTTTCTTTTTTAAATTTTATTTATTTATTTCTGGGTAGAGACAGAGAGAAATTGAGAGGGAAGGTGAGATAAAGAAGGGGAGAGACAGAGAGATACCTACAGCCCTGCTTCACCACTCATGAAGCTTTCCCCCTGCAGGTGAGGACGAGGGACTTGAACATGGGTCCTTACACACTATAATGTGTGTGCTTAACCAGGTGTGCCACCGCCTGGCCCTAGGGGCTTGTTTTTCTATGAAAATGCAATGATCGGGATCCACTGTAATATACTTGATCTCACTATGTTTTGTGCCCTTTAGGGGAATCTAGTAATCACTATATCTTAGGTATTGACAGGGCCAAGTGGCTTTAATGTACCATCCAGTATAAGATTGTAGGCAAGTTAATATGTATATATATATATATATATATATATATATATATATATATATATATATATATATATCTTGCTTCTGTTTCCTTTACCCATGGGGTAGAGTCTCCAAATGCATCTTTAATATTAATGTCATCAAATGTTTTGCCGATATGTTCTTCTATGTATTTTACACTTTCAGGTCCAGATGCTTGATCCATCCTGAGTTAATTTTGGTGCATGGTGTTAGGTGGCAGTCTAGTTTCATTTTTCTGAAAGTGGCTGTCCAGTTCTACCAGCACTATTTGTTAAAAAGACCTTCTTTTCCCCACTGGGTATTTTTATCCCCTTCGTCATAAATAAGATACCTATACATGTTTGGGTTTAGTTCTGGCCTCTCTATCCTATTCCATTGGTCCATATGCCCATTTTTGTTCTAGTAACACACTGCTTTAACTACTACTGCATGGTAGTATAACCTGATGTCGGGCATTGTGATGACTCCAATTTTCTTCTTTTTCCACAAGAGTACTTCTGCTATTCATGCTTTTTTTTTATAGTTCCACGTGAATTTTTGAAGAAGTTGTTCAATTTCCTTGAAATGTATCATTGAAATGTTAATAGGGATTCCTTTCTCCAATCGACGGACAGGGAATTCTTTTCCATTTCTTTATGTTATCCCTCTATTCTTTTAACAATGTCTTATAATTTTCCATGAAAAGGTCCTTCACCTCCTTTGTTAGATTTAATTCTAGATAATTTATCTGTTTGGGTTTTATTGTAAATGGAATTTCTATCTTCAGTGCTTTTTCCTCTGACCATCTTTCATGTAGAAAATGCCACTGTTTTATGAGTACTGATTTTTGTAAGGGCTACTTTACTGAGTTCATTGATGATTTCCAGTAGTTTTTTCTTTTTGTCAGTTTCTGGAGTCTTCTAGGTATATCAACATATCATCTGAAAATATTGATAATTTAACATCATCTTTTCCTATTTATATTCCTTTTTTCTCTCTTTCCTGCCTGATTGTGATGGTGAGGACTTCTAGGACTATGTTAAATAAAGTGGTGAGAGGGGCCATCCTTGCCTAGTTCCTGATTTTAGAGGGAAAGCTTTCAATTTTTTCCTGTTGAGTATAATGTTAGCTGTGGGTTTGTCATATATAACTATTATTATGTTGAGAAAATTTCCTTCCACATCCAGTTTCTTGAGGGCTTTTATAGTAAATGGGTATTTGGTCTTTTAAAATATTTTATCTGCACCAATTGATACAATCATGTGATTTTTAGCTTTCTTTCTTTTTTTTTTTTTTGATATGGTGGATTACATTGATTGACATGCAGATGTTGAATCATCCTATTTCCCAGGGATGAATCCCATTTGGTCTTGGTGGACTATTCTCCTAATATGTTGTTGGATATGATTAGCCAAGATTTTGTTGAGGACCTTTGCGTTAATGTTAATCAGAGCTATCGGTCTATAATTTTATTATTTGGAGAAGTTCTTTTTTTATTTTATGCTATTTTTATTTGTGATTAATAGTGGAATGCCAGATAGTAAAGTTATAGGGTATGGCTCCATAGCACACCCAATATCAAAGTTCTGTGTCCCCAGTTTCTCAAAGATAACAATTACAGTTTTCATAATGTATTAGGAATAGTCTTTTTGCTTGTTCTTTTTTTCTTCCATTTTGGTAGGTTCATGTGCATCATTTCTCTAGATTCCACATCAGTTGGGTCATCTGGCAGTTGTCTTACATCTCTTTGATTAGTGAAATGATTTGTACTGTCATTGAGATGAGATTGTTTTTAAAAGGTTGTGTTTTAAAATCTAATATCCCTCTTCCTGATGTATGTCCCATGTCATTCCCATGGCTAAAGTGCAATCAGCCACCACCACAGTTCATCGGTGAAGTTCTTCCCTGCTTTGGGGATCAGAGTGATGTTAGCCTCATAGAATGTGTTTGGGAATATTCCTCTTTTATATTTTCTGGAAGAGTTTGAGGAGGATGGATGTTAGTTCTTTGAGTGTTTTTTTTTTTTTCTTTATAAAATGGAAGTATTGACAAGACCATAGGATAAGAGGGGTACAGTTCCACACATTGCCCACTACCAGAACTCTGCATCCCATCTCCTCCCCTGATAGCTTTCCTATTCTTTAACCCTCTGGGAATATGGACCCAGGGTCATTATGGGGTGCAGAAGGTGTAAGGTCTGGCTTCTGTAATTGTTTCCCCACTGAACAGGTCTATCCATACTCCCAGCCTGTCTCTCTCTTTGCCTAGTGGGCCAGGGCTCTGGGGAGGCTGGACTCCAGGACACATTGGTGGAGTCATCTGCCCAGGGAAGTCAGGTTGGCATCATGGTAGCATCTGGAATCTGGTGGCTGAAAAAGAATAAGATATAAAGCAGAACAAATTGTTGATTAATCATGAACCTCAAGGCAAGAATATTGCAGGTGACGATTTGTGGGGGTCTCCTTTTTGGAAAAAGCTAGTAGGTCTATTTTAAGTATATTTCCAAGGGGCCCATTACTTTACTAGTTTTTGCCTGAGTCTGACAGCTAACATGCAGGTGGACCCAACGTATTGTCTGAGGTGTTGGTGTCATAGTTGGAAAAGGGGCTAGAAAGCTGGATCAGGCAAGAGAATAACTCCCAAATATGGGAAAAGTATATAAATATTGTTAACTGTAAGCCCAATCGATTTGTTCTGGGGCCCGTATTCAGCACAGGGCCTATGTAATCTCTGCATCTCTGTAGATCTGAGCTCTCATTCTGTGGTCATGGCTAGAAACATTCCAGGCTGCAGTAATCTCAGGACCCATCTTCCTCAGATGATCTCACTTACAGGCATAAGTTGAAAAACAAGATCAGAAGGAAAACACTAAGCAGAACTGGAGTTGGTGTATTGCTCCAAAGTAAAAAACTCTGGGGTGGGTGGAGGGGGAGGGTTCAGGTCATGGAGCATGATGGTAGAGGAGGACCTAGTGGGGATTAGATTGTTATGTGGAAAACTGGGGAATATTATGCATGTACAAACTATTGTGCTTTACTTTTTACTGTAATCCATTAGTCCCCCAATAAAGAATAAAGAAAAAAAGTTGCTAAAAATAAATAAAATATTTAGAAGCCTGGTTGGTGCAATGACAAAGAAGGAAAAAAAAACAATTATAAGTACTCAGAAAATATCACAGTAATGGCCCCCAAAAAGCAACCTTGACGCTGCCTTCCTTCTCATCTTTGGAAATTAAAGGCTGGCTTCTTTCCCGCCAAAATTTCTTTTCTTTTTTTTTTTTTTTGCTGTTTCTATTCTTTTTCTCCTTTTTTTGTCTTTCCCTTCCTTTTTTCCCTCTCCCCTCCTCTTTCCTTCCTTCTTTCCTCCCTTCCTTCTTCCTTCCTTCCCTCCCTACCTTCCTCCTTCCTTCCTTCCCTCCCTTCCTCCCTCCTACCTTCCTTTCTCCCCTCCTTCCCTTCCTCTCTCCTTTTTCCCTCCCTCCCTTCCTCCTTCCTTACCTCCCTCCCTCCTTCTTTCCTTTCTTTCCTTCCTCCCTCTGCCCCTCCCTCCCTCCTTCCTTCTTTCCTTTATATTCCTTCATTGCTCCCTCTCCATTTTTTTTTTTTTACACCTGCAGTCCTGCTTCACCACCTGTGAAGCAATCCCCCTGCAAGTGTGGAGCCAGGAGCTCAAACCGGGATCCTTGCACATCTCTTTCTTTCTTTCTACCAAGCCTCTTACAAGTATGATTTTGAAGCTGACTTTTTTCACTCAGCAAATGGAAGACAGAGCGGCAGAGAGAATGGAAAGTTATCACAACACCAAGGCTTTGCCTGGTTTTGTTGAACATGTGTTTCACAAATGGTCAGGCCACACTCTACCTTGTGAATTATCCTTCCAGCTCAAAATGATTTTATGTTTTGGACCAAAAAAAGGTCTTTTTCTATATATAGTTTTGCTCCACAATCCTCTGTGGTAGCCATCAGTCCCACTTGAAACATGGCTTATTGTTCTATGTTGAATTGATGTTTTGCAATAGTTTCTTCATACTTACCTTTAAATTTTGTAGAATATTTAATCAATAATTAATTTAAGCTTTATTTTTCTGTAGGTATCTTGCTATTAAATTCTTATCTTGTCATTTTATTTAGGAAAGTCTTTCACCACTAAATGTTAAAGACTTATCTGCCTGCATCTAGCCTTCTAATATATGATTTATTTTTATATTGTCTATATGGGGTTTCCTCCTTTAAATTCAACCCTTTTTGAGCTGACAGTACAATGTGTATTCACATACTTGTATGTGTATGTTTGCACTTACCCAGAGGTGACCAATGTCTTTTAATTTTTTTTCATGAGCATTTAACTATACTACAGTTGTTTGTTTAGTGATTTTTTCCTACTTTTTTTTAGTGTTGTTTGCCCTTGTGAATTATGTGTTCTTTACTTTTTCTTGAAATGTTATGCTAATTTTAATCTGCTGCCTGTATCTTATATATCATACTACTTGATATATATGTGTAGTTTCAGTGATTTTTGGAATCACATTAAAACAGAGACTGTTCAATGGCCTCACTATAATTGCACTTGATGTTAAGGGGAGGGGAAAATGACCAGTTATTTAAATCCCATTGTTCAACAACTGTTTCCCCACCCCCACCCCCTGCCCCGGAGCTCTCCCTAAAGAGTGTTTCAATTCTTTCATTTCACTTTTATGTTTTATTCCTCTCCCTCCTGTACCAGTGAAGTGGCTCAAACTGGTTCTTCTGGTTTATTCAGTCATGTTGCCCTAACCCTTGGCAAGATCTCCATTAAGTCTAATCATCAATATTCTATTGTTCTTTGTTCTTGGGTATCTGAATGTGGGATGATTTTGAAGGAAGGAAACGTAGTTAGGTGCCTCAAGTTATTACCACAAATAAGCACTCCAAGTAACAATGTCACACAACCCCCTCGAATAAACATTTGCATCTGACAAAGAGCAATTGTTATTGTGTAAATATATATCTAAACCTTTAAACTGGGCAGTAGAGTGGCTTGGTGTCTCTCTCAAGTAGTAGAGGGCCTATGCTGGTAAGGGAAGTGATGGAAAATTATGACAATAGCCACAAGCCTTCTTTCTCTGCCTTTTGTACTCTGCTCATTGGGTATCTTTGATATTTTCCAGTAACTGGTCTGCTCATTTCTGATAATTTTATGTCTAGCAATTTATTGGCTCTAGGAGATAAATACTTGGTAGGCTGGGTTATTTATTGTCTTCTCCTTTTTACTCCTCCACAAAATTAATCTTTAGTAAATACTTATTTTAAGTTCTGAGTTCTCACAACCAATAGCTTATAGCAATTATATGTGGTCAGAGACTTCCAGGAATTAATTCCCAATAAATTAATGAGGACACATGACAATTAAGAAAACTCTGAATTGGGGACCGGGTGGTAACACACCAGGTTAAATGCACAAGGCGCAAAGTGCAAGGACCGGGTAAGGATCCCAGTTCGAGCCCCCAGCTCCCCACCTGCAAGGGGATTGCTTCACAACTGGTGAAACATGTCTGCAGGTGTCTATCTTTCTCTCCCCCTCTCTGTCTTCCCCTCCTGTCTCAATTTCTTTCTGACCCATCTAACAACAAAAATAGCAATATCAACATTAATAATAATACCAAACAACAAGGGCAACAAAAATGGGAGGAAATGGCCTCAGGAGCAGTGGATTCAAAGTGTAGGCACTGAGTCCCAGCAATAACCCTGGAGGCAAAACAAAACAAAAACAAAAACAAAAACAACAAAAGCAAAAGCAAAAGCAAAAAAAACACAAAAACCATAAAACTGCATTGATGTCTGTAAACTTTTTAAAGCTAGTCTTGAAAACTCAGAGACAGAAACTTATTTCTCTTTCTGTGAGAATATATCCCCACTTCCTGGTCTTCATGGTGAATAGGCTATAGAAGAATATTATTTACAAGAGAAACCATATACTTCGGTTTAACTTTTTTTTTGGTATCACTAGTCCATATTAAAAGGATTACAGCAGATCAGGGTTGTGAGTGGGGAAAAATGCCAGGAAGCCAAGGGGCAATCAAGACTCTGCTGTACATGTTTGTTTTAGTCTTTAGGATGCCAAAATAAAGTGAAATGTACGTGATATTAGTGCATATATCAGGCATCTCACATAGCACTATATCCGCAAGACTAAGCAAGATAGGTCAATGATTATTTACAATTAGCTGTCAATTTTACGTGGTTTTTGTTTGTTTGTTTGTTTGTTTGTTTTGCCTCCAGAATTATCAATGGGGCTAGGTGCCTGCACTACAAGTCCATTGCTCCTAGAGGCTATTTTTTCCCTTTTGTTATTGTTGTTGTTGCTGCTGCTGTCATCGTTGTTCAACAGGAAAGAGAGAAATCAAGAGAGGAGGAGAAGACAAAGATAGATACCTACAAACCTGCTTCACCACTTGTGAAGCAACCCCCCTGCAAGTGGGGATCCTGGAGCTCGAACCTGGATCTTTGTGTCAGTCCTTGAGCTTTGCACCATGTGCACTTAGCCCCCTGCACTACAGCCCCCCCCACTTAACTTTACTATTTTTTCTTTTTTATTTATAAAAAGGAAACACTGACAAAACCATAGGATAAGAGGGGTACAACTCCACACAATTCCCACCACCAGAATTCCGTATCCCATCCCCTTCCTTGATAGCTTTCCCATTCTTTAACCCTCTCAGAATATGGAACCAAGGTCATTGTGGGATGCAGAAAGTGCAAAGTCTAGCTTCTGTAATTGCTTCCCTGCTGAACATGGGCGTTGACAGATCAATCCATACTCCCAGGCTTTCCCTAGTGGGAGGGGGTTCTGGGGAATCAGAGCTCCAGGACACATTGGTGGTGTTGTCTGTCCAGGGAAGTCTGGTTAACATCATGCTTTACTATTTTTTTATATTTATTTATTTTCCCTGTTGTTGCCCTTGTTTTTATTATTATTGCTGTTGTTGTTGATGTCATTGTTGAATAGGACAGAGAGAAATGGAGAGAGGAGGGGAAGGCAGGGGGAGAGAAAGACAGACACCTGCAGACCTGCTTCACCGCCTGTGAAGCGACTTCCCTGCAGGTGAGGAGCAGGGAGATCGAACTGGGATCCTTATGCCGGTCCTTGCACTTTGCACGTTAGTATTTTTTAAAGGAAGTAGCATCCTAGTATTTCAAAATTCAAAAGATAACAAGGTGTATACATTGAAAATCTACCTCTCATCTTTCTCTCACCATCACCATCTCCTCTCTTACTATAGGCAATGCTATCAGCTTTTTATGTACTACAATATGGAATATATATATATATATATATATAAATATATATATATGATGACTGCATATTTAGATACATAATTATATTATCAATTTTATATTATTACAAAACCTTTACATTTTAGCTTACAGTTGAATAACTTCTGTTGCATAAATATGTCATAAATAATTATTCGATGCCCAATGTGAGAATATTTAGGATACCCCCATTATTCCACGATACTACAAGTAATGACTCAATTCTTACATATATATACATAAATACATGCACATATGTATTCACTTTTTCTTCTTTTTTGCCCTTCCTCTTTTCTTCCACTCAATATATGTAAACTCTCCTTGCTAGATTTACAACATACTTTGGATTTTATCTTTTGGTCTCAGCTTCTAGAGGTAAATGAACCAGCATAATGAAATAGGGATAAAGCTCGGCTTATTAGAGTGTAGGGCTTGTATTTGTGAGGGCCCAGGTTTGATCACTGAAACCATCATATGCTGGGGCTGAGCAGTATTCTGGTTTCCATCTCGGTCTACCATAAAAGTAAATCCATAAATAAGGCTAGAGAGATAGAATAGTGGTTATGCAAAAGACTTTCATGCCTGGGGCTCCGAGGTCACACATTCTATCCCCCAGCATCATCATAAACTAGAACTGAGCAACACTCTGGATAAAAACAAGTAAAACAAACATGAAAGAAACCCAGATGTCCCAAAACAGATGAATGGCTAAGAAAGTTGTGATGCATATGAATAATGGAGTACTATTCAATTCTTCTTCTTCTTCTTCTAGCGTTTGCCCTTCTTCCGTAGCCAGTCAACAGCATCAGGTTGAGCCTGATGTAAAGTTTCGAGACCTCCTTTGAATCTGGAGAGGTGGCAGTCGTTGACTATGTGGGTCATAGTCTGTCTGTAGCCGCAGGGGCAGTTTGGGTCGTCTCTGGCTCCCCAGCGATGGAACATAGCGGTGCACCGGCCATGGCCTGTTCGATAGCGATTGAGGAGGGCCCAATCATAACGTGCTAGGTCAAAGCCGGGTTGACGCTTGCAGGGGTCTGTGATGAGGTGTTTGTTCTTTACCTCAGCTGACTGCCAGCTCTGTTTCCAAGAGACTGGAACAGAGAAGTTCATTGTAGGCGTAGGGGACCAGATTGGGTGACGAGACGTCAAGCGTTGGACAGGGTGGGCGAAGATATCCACGTATATTGGCAGGTCCGGTCGAGTGTAGACGTGGGAAATGAACTTAGATGATGCCGCATCCCGACTAATATCTGGCGGGGCGATGTTGCTAAGAACTGGCAGCCATGGAACCGGGGTGGAATGGATGGTTCCAGAAATTATCCTCATGGAGAAATATAATTTGAAATCGACCAAGTGGACATGGGGGCTACGGAACCATACTGGGGCACAGTATTCTGCAGTGGAATAGCATAATGCCAGAGATGATGATCGTAGTGTGGAAGCGCTCGCGCCCCATGAGGAGCTGACCAGTCTTGCAATGATGTGATTCCTCGCACCCACCTTTGCTGCAGTTTTTATGAGATGTTTGTGAAATGACAGAGTGCGATCGAGAGTAACGCCAAGATAGACTGGCTGGGCTTCATGCCGGATTCTCGTATCGCCAAGCTGCACATTAAGCTCACGTGAGGCCGAGGCATGGTGTAGATGGAAAACAGATGATACCGTTTTAGCAGTGCTAGGAATTAGTCGCCATTTTTTTACAGTAATCAGATATCAGAGACATGTCTTTCGTGAGTGTTTCCTCGAGGATGTCGAACTTTTATGCCTGAGTTGCACAGCAGATGTAATCGGCATAGATGAACTTCCTTGAAGAAGTTTCTGGGAGGTCATTGATGTAAATATTAAATAGCGTAGGAGCCAGAACAGAGCCCTGGGGGAGGCCACTTGAGACAAGTCTCCATCTGCTAGACTCAATTATTAAAAATGATGAATTCATCTCCTTTGCTATATCTTGGATAGAACTTGAATAAATCATGCTAATAGAGACCAGTCAGAAGGAGATGAACACCAGATGATCTCACTTATATGTGGGACTTAATAAACAAGGAGGGAAAGATAAAACACAGGCTGTAACTTAGCTTAGATGTTATCTGTTGAAGCAAGTCCAATAATGTGGGGAGATAAATGGTGAAGGAAACTAAGTGGGCACCAGAGACCCAATGCAGAATGGTACAAGAAGACCTAAGATGTTGGTGGGATTATTATGGATATATGTAACATAGAAGCATTAAATAGTGTACCCATCTTAAAGGAATTGTATTAAAAACTACTATTTCCCTAACAAACCAATAAAAATGTAAGTTTTTATAGTCAATACTTTTAAAAAAGAAAATCTACATACATATATCATGTCTCATCTTTTTTCTTTTTTTAAAATTTTTTATTTATAAAAAGGAAACACTGACTAAACCATAGGATAAGAGGGGTACAACTTCACACAGTTCCCACCACCAGAACTCTGTATCCCATCCCATCCCATCCCCTGATAGCTTTCCTATTTTTAACCCTCTGGGAGTATGGACCCAAGGTCATTGTGGGATGCAGAAGGTTGAAGGTCTGGCTTCTGTGATTGCTTCCCAGCTGAACATGGGCATTGACAGGTCGATGCATACTCCCAGCCTGTCTCTCTCTTTCCCTAGTGGGGAAGGGCTCTGGGAAAGCAGAGCTCCAGGACACATTGGTGGGGATGCAAGGCTGGTTCAACATACATAAGTCAGTCAATCTCATTTACCACATCAATAAAAGCAAAACTAAAAACCACATGATTATCTCAGTAGATGCAGAGAAAGCCTTTGACAAAATCCAACATCCATTCAAGCTCAAAACACTACAAAAAATGGGAATAGATGGGAAATTCCTCAAGATTATGGAGTCCATATATAGCAAACCTACAGCCAACATCACACTCAATGAACAGAAGCTGAAAGCATTTCCCCTCAGATCGGGGACTAGACAGGGCTGTCCTTTATCACCATTACTCTTCAACATAGTATTGGAAGTTCTTTCCATAGTAATCAGACAAGAGAAAGAAATCAAAGGGATACAGATTGGAAGGGAAGAAGTCTCATCTTTTTTCTTTCCTTTTCTAATTGTTATTTGTCTTATCTTTCATTTGTATCACTATTATATTTGTTCTGTGATCAAATTTACGTACAGTTGACACTACTTGCTAGAATTTTGCTAGTTTCCTTCATGGTGTTTGTATCACTTTTGCCTTCATCACTGCAGTTGTTAATTTCCTTTTACATTTTCTCTGAGAACTGACAGCTCATTTTCACCTCCTTCTTATCTTGTCATCCCCTCTTTTAATTTTATTCTTTAATATTTCATTAGAGCTTTCTGATTCATGGAGTAATATTTGGTGGTGAATATTTTGTCTACTTTTTTCCAGATAAATTTTCTTGTTCTACCATCAATTTTCCTCCTCTTCATTTTTGTGCATTACCTGTTTTTCTTGTGTTAACCTCATTTTGATTCTTTATCTTTGAGGAACATCAGGTTACTTTTGAACCACTTATTTGCAAAATGTGCTTCTATGGATGAGAACCAAATCTGTTTTCCCTGATGCCAACATTTTTCTCTGTGACCCAAGTCATTAAGGAGAGGTATCTCTGAGACTGCTGCAAGTCCAATTCAGTCAGTCCTCTCTTTACTGCTCAGAGGCAGAATTATCTTCAATTCTGAGTTTGAGATAGATTGATTCTTTTAACTGTACCCTGTACATGTGATTCCTTATTTAACCCAGTTTCTATGATTCTTTTTAAAAATATTTTTATTTTTAAAAATTTTTATAAAAAGGAAACGTTGACAAAACCATAGGATAAGAGGGGTACAACTGCACACAATTCTCACAGTCAGAACTCTGCATCTCATCTCCTCACCTGCTAGTTTTCCTATTCTTTATCCCTCTGGGAGTATGGCCCCAGGGTCATTATGGGATGCAGATGGTTGAAAGTCTGGCTTCCATAATTGCTTCCCTGCTGAACATGGGTGCTGACAGGTTGATCCATACACCCAGCCTATCTCTATCTTTCCCTAGTGGGGCGGGGCTCTGGGGAAGTGGGGCTCCAGGAGACATTGGTGGGATTGTCTGTCCAGGGAAGTCTGATCGGTATCATGCCAGCATCAGGAAACTGGTGGCTGAAAAGAGAGTTAGCATATAAAGCCAAACTGTTGACTAATCATGAACCTAAAGGCTGGAACAGTGTAGATGAAGAGTTGAGGGGGTCCTCCATTTTGTAGATAGCTAGTAGGGATACTTTTGTTATATTCCAAGGGGCCTGTGGCTATATTAGTTTTTTTTCCCCTGAGCCTGAAATCTGATATGCAGGTAGATCCAAGTTATTGTCTGGGGAGATGATGATGTCATCGCTGGAAAAGGACCAGAAAGCTGGATTAGGGAAGAGAGTAGCTCCCAAATATGGGAAAAGTGTGTAAATATTGTTGACGGTAAACCCCATCAATTTGATGTGATATGGGTCCCATATTCAGCTTAGGAGCCTGTGTGACCTCTGCAGCCCTGTAGATCTGAGCTCACATTCTGTGGTCATGAGTATGAATGTTCTAAGCTGCCTCAATATCAGGACCCATCTTCCTCAGGTAGAGCATAGAGTATGTTGTTCAGCCTCCCTTTGGAGGACAGAATATTCTCTACCACTGTTGATCCAGGTTGAGGGCAAGGTCCTATGGGGGCCCACAAAGGGGTCTATTTTGTTGTTCCTCACAAGATGACTGGTAACAATGGAGAGAGGGATTTATTTGAGGTCTAGGCCCATCATGTCTGTTTGGGAATCTCAGAACTCCCCAAATAGGGCCCCAGCTGATAGGGTGGCCTGATAATGATTGAAGAGTCATAGTTGAAGTATGCCAGTCTCTTGCCCTTATTCAGCTTTTGCAGCCCTTGCTTTGATAAGGTTAGCTTTGGAGTGAGTGAGGGAAGTGTAACAGGAAGTAGGTGAGAAGGGTACCTAAGTCTAAGTAGACACTGTTTCATTAGGAACTTTATACTGACTCACTGAAGACTATTGTGTACATTTGCTTTCAGGTATATATTTTGCCCTAATTTATGGATACATGTGAACATATGCTCTATCTCACAGGACCTGTATCTACGGTCTATATCAAGGTTTTGGGACTTTGTTAGGAAGTGATTCACATGAAACAGAATTAGAGAATCCAATGAAAGGAAGGATCTCACCTGAGTAATGAGGCTGAAGGGTTGACATTCCATGCCTGACATCTCTGGAAACAGTCTAAAGTGAAACATGCTAAGGTGGTACTCGTTATGTTGATCAGGTTGGGATCAGTGGATGCAATATGTACACCTATGTTCATAGCAGCATAATTTGTAATAGTTAAAACCTGGAAGCAACCCAGATGCCTGACAATATATGAGTGGTTGAGAAAGCTGCAGTATATATATATACAATGGAATACTACACACTTATTGAGAACAATGATCTCACCTTCTCTGACCTATCTTGGATGGAGCTAGAAGGAATTATTGTAAGTGAGCTAAGTCAGAAAGACAAAGACAAGTATGGGATTATCCCACTCATAAACAGAAGCTGAAAAAAAAGAATATAATGGGAGACTCAGGGCGGAGAGTAGATAGCATAATGGTTATGCAAAGAGACTCTCATGCCTGAGGCTCTAATGTCCCTGGTTCAGTCTCCAGCACCACCATAGACCAGAGCTGACCAGTGATCAGGGGAAAAAAGGGGGGGGGGGAGACTCAAAGCAGGATTTGACTGAATTTGGAGTAGGGCACCAAAGTAAAATCCCTGGTTTGAGGGTGAGGGTGGATGTTCGGCTTCACAGGGTTGAGAGCTGGGGGAGATGGGTTGGGACACAGGCTTTTGGTGGTAGGAATGGTGTTTATGTACACCCCTATTAATTTGTAGTCATATAAATCACTATTTAATCAATATGAGAGGGGAAAATTGATTTAATGTCTCAAACTTTTTAATGCACAGACCATAGGCTGAGTCTTTGATATGTTGACTCTCTTAAAAGCTTAGACCAGGGAGAACAGAAGCAACCGATGGCACAGCTCTATACAAATAATGTCAAAGAACATAAATTATGGTGATATTGTGTATGATACAGCAAATAATAACAAAGGGATATTTCAAAGTTAACCCAATTGTCAAATAATGTGATCATAGAAATAACTATCTATTGCATTCTTAAACCCTAAGACAGCAGGAACCTCCTGCTTCCTCTATACAGCCTATATTCCCCCAGGTCTGGAACCTCTAGGGTTGGGGCTCACTTTCCTGCATGCTTCTCTATGATTCTTATTACAGTGTTCCTGCTTTGTGAAGATTCATGCTGTGAACTTGCACATTTTTTTTAACCAGAGCACTTTTCCAGTCTTGTTTATGGTGGTGTTTGGGATTGAACCTGGAACCCTGGAGCCTCAGACACTAATGTCTGTTTGCATAGTCATTATGCTATCTTCCTGATCGCATGCTTCTTATCTTTATGAATACACTGTTAATGGAGGGAATGGGGTCACAGAACACTGGTGGTAGGAAAGGTAGAGAATTATATCCCTGTTATCTTATAAATCAATATTAAATCACTAATAAAAAAAGAACATACAGTTAAAAATAGTAGATCTCATATTAAATCTTCTTACCATATTATATATATAACATATATATATATATATATATACATATATATGTATATATATTATCTCCCCTTTCTAGAATTTGATGTTTTCTACAGGCTGTCTCAAGAATGTAGATCCACAGGGAGTTTCTGGGAAATTAACATAACATGCAATTAAGCATAAAAATCAATTTCCAAATTTATGGAGATTCTCTCTTAAAGGGAATTAGAGTTTAGCATGCTTCCAGTCTTACAGAGGTAAACTACAGCATGTGTTCTGCCAGCTTTCCTATTACATGGCATGGGGGTGGGGAGAGAAAACACAGCTGTCTTCCTGTCTTAAAAACTGAACTTGTGCTTATTTAGAAAAAAAAGGTGGAGCAAAAGTGTTTCAATTACATCTCATTGCATATTTAGTTGAAGAAGCTTTTCTTGGTTCTTAACATTCATCAGACTCCACTGTAGTTCCTATTTCCTCTACCTGTATTTCTGTGTATATGATAACCTCTGTGAACATAAAAGCAGGGTGTATATTACTGAATCTTCCTCTGGCTCACAAAATATTCGTGTTCATTATCTACTCAGTTTTTGTAGTGATCAAGTTACAGTTATGGTTCTGGACAGTAGTTTATGCTTGCTTCTGTATTTCTGAAATATCTTCAGAGGATACATATTATCTTTGCAAAGGTAAATTTGTTTTTAAAGCATGTTAAAGAGGCTGGGTGTGGTACAACTGATTGAGCGCACTTGTTACTGTGTGCAAGGACCCAGGTTCAAGCCCCCAGTCCCCACCTGCAGAGGGAAAGCTTTGAGAGTGGTGAAGCAGAGCTACTGGTGTTTCTCTGTTTCTCTCCCTACCTTCCCCTTCCCTCTCAATTTTTGGCTATCTCTATCCAATAAATAATAAAGATAATAAAAATTAAAATAATAAAATAAAGCATATTAAATACTCAGTAAAGAGGGAAAAGTCACAGCATGAAACAGACCAGCATGTTATGTATAATCTATTGTGTGTTGCTCCCTGAAGTCCTGTTCTCAGGTCTCTTCTTCTAAGAATCACACCCATTGCCATGACTTCATCACCTACAGATTAATGTCTACAGATTGAATAGCTCACAGGTTTACGTTCTGAACACATTTGAAATTGGGGTAATCGTTCCCCAGGCCTACATTCATATCCTCCCTCTATTATCTGCCTCAGATAGCTATTAACTACTTAGCTGAACCTATCAAGAAGTTTATCATTAACTAGTTTCTTCTTTCCCACCTTATATTGATAGCTTGTCACAAAGTTCCACTGATTCCATATTGGAAATGTTCTTATGATTGCTAATATTAATCAGATAATCACATCAATGCATTCACATGATAACAAAGCAGTTAGAATAGTTTGCCGTGAAAATGAGTTACTGCCCCTCCTTTTGCAGTTTCATTTTAGCATCTGGAGTAACTTTCTGATTTTAGCTCCTGATGACACAGTCATTCTTAGTCAAGGGTTATCACACACACACACACACACACACACACACACACACACACACACTCACTCACTCACTCACTCACTCACTCACTCACACACATACTATTTTCCGGGAGACATTTTTGGTTGTCACTGCTGGGGAGAAAATTGTGGATGTTGAGGGTAGAGGCCAGGGTTCTTACAATGTACAGGCTGGTTCCCAGCCCAAAAATGGTAGTTGTGCCAAGATTGCAAACTGTTCTTCTGGTTATCTCCAAGACTCCAAAACATACTTGCACCCCTAATGACCTTCTGATACAAAAATAGTAAACTTTAACTCATTAATCTTATAATCCTGCCTTCTCTTTTCCTATTTCCAATGTTGTTCTGTAATTATTCTAGTTCTATCATATAATCTACAATTATTTATTGGGCACCTTTGTGTGCTGGGCACTATTCAAAGTATATAGAACTTGGCAGCAAACAAAAAAATTGGAACTTTTATTCATCTTGTTTACTTGTGGAGGAAGTAGGTCATAAAATCCATTGAAATAAATAAGAGAGCTAGATTTAACTGTAAATGATATGCCTAATGTTTTATTTTGTTTCATAAAGTTTGGTCAGTATTTGTTCTATTCTCATTTTAAAGATGAATATATTATGTCTGCTGTTCTTCTATCTCTTATCTTCTATATGCCATGTCCTGACACTTTTATTTTGTTCTGTCTCATGCTACTTGACATCTTGTCTGCAGAGGCAATAAGTGAATCATTCTCTAAAACTAAGAACAATTAATTCTAATGTTAGGATCCTACTTGGCTGAGCAATGAAGAGAACAGCATGTATGTATATCATCAAAATGATCTAAATACGGTTTATGATTTTAACATAAAAAGTGGAAAGCAAAAGGCTTTAATGGGAAGTGTGGTTGAAATAGAACCAAATGGAAAATTAAACTGTCTATCAAAAGCCTCAGTAACATTCTTTCCAAGAGAAAAGCAAGTTCCTCCCTTTGCTTTCAAGAACCCATAGAGGCACTCTTTTTTAAAATGTATTTTTCTTAGTGATTTTAATGATCAACAAGATTCTAAGAGAGGTACAATTCCTAACTATTTCCACCACCAGAGTTTCATATCCCATCCCCTCCACTGGCTATTTCCCTATTATTTTTCCCTCTGGGAGTATGAACCAAAATTCTTTATGGAGTGCATAAGATGGAAGGTCTGGCTTCTGTAGTTGCTTCTCTGACGAACATGAACAATGGCAGATTGATCCAAACCTAGTGGGGTAGGGCACTGGGGAGGTGAGGTTCCAGGGCACATTGGTGAGGTCATCTGCCCAGGGAAGTCAGGATGGCATCATGGTAGCATCTGCAACTTGGTGGCTATAAGGCAGTAAGATATAAACCAAGACAAATTGTTTAATAAACAGGAACCTAAAGGTAGGAATAGAGCAGGTGAAACTAGAGGTCTTCATGTGGGAAGAAACTAGGAAGTCCATTTTAGGTATATTCCAAGGATCCCATGGCTTTAGTAGCTTTTGCCTGAGCAGGATATCTAACATGCAGGTGGGCTAATAGTATTGTCTGAGAAGATGGTGTCAGAGTTGAGAATAGGACTAGAAAGCTGGATTAGGGCAGAGAGTAGCTCCCAATTATGATTGAAAGTATATAAATATCATTCACTATAAACCCCATCAGTTTGACCTAGGGCCCATATAGATATTCATATTCAGCACAGGACCCTGTGTAACCTCTGCATCCCCATGGACATCCTTTTGATGTGAATAGGAAAGGAAGGTGGGAGATAGGATCAGAGCACTGCTCCACATTGGCACAAGGTGGTATAAGGCATTAAATTTATGACCTTTGGAGACTTGAAATTTAAAGTTCTACTGTGTCCTGCTTTATATCTGTACTTCCTTCAGCCAACAAGTTGCAAATGCTACTATGATTCCATACTGACTTCCCTGGGCCTCATCAATGCTTCCTGGAACATCTCCTCTCCATGAGGGGAAGATAGAGACAGGCTAGGGATATGGATCAACCTGCCAAGACCCATGTCCAGTGAAGAAACAATTATAGAAGCCAGAGCTCCCACCTTCTGCACCCCACAATGAATTTTGGCTCATACTCCCAAAGAGGGAGAAATATTAGGGGAATATGACTGGAGGGCTCTGAACTCCAATTCCATCAGGACCCAGAAAGATTAGAGGGAAAAAAATAAGGACATTTAAAAGTGGCATTGGGTGTAGGTTTGACTTGGAGGGGAGGATAGGACATGATCATGGAAGAAATGGGCAAATATGTATAAACATAGACAGATAGTTATAGAAATAATAGTTGATGTACATCTGTGACCTTGGAAGAATTACTGCAGTTTCCAATGAAGAGAATGGGTACTTGGAATTCTGGTGGTTGGAACATTATGGAATTATATCCCTGTTTTCTCTTAATTTTGTAAATCAATATTAACATATATATATATATATATATATATATATATATATATATATATATATATATATATAGTAGTCTGTGCTCTAACAAGTTAAACTATCTCCCAAGCCTGTTTTCATACCTTTAGCCTAGTTTGTCTTGGGATGTGGGACATATGACTTCATATCTACTCAGTCACTTCAGATTGTTCTGTAAGATTCATAGCCATGGTTTATTTATTTGCTATCTTCTGGTATAGAAGGGTAGGTGTAAATTGCAAATCATCCGTATTGGGGGTATGAATACATTTTGTAAAAGACTTATCTGTGAAAGAGAGGAAAAGAAGTGGTAGGGATTAAATTTGGGAACTCATGCTCCAGAGTCCAATATTTTATCCACCTCACCACATCCTGGGTAGTGCATGAATGTATTTTACTCTGAAAATTTTCACTCGTGATATGAGAGCTATTTCAAGCCTGACCAATCCAGGATTCTGATTCAGTTCAGCTCACTGTAAATGCTTAGAAGTGTTCTGTCATTCAGGGTCAAGTTTCTGGAGTCATCTAAAGGAAATTATTCTTACATTTACAGTTAAGTATACTTATTTACTTTATATTTTATCAAATGCCTAGCTTATTCTCTAATATAATTTGTTTAGTTTTGTGTATCTGTCACCTATTTCTGCACAACAAACCAATTCAAAACTCAGTTGTTTGAAACAGCCATTTTATTTGTTAATTATTTGCTGCTCAAAATGTATACTGAGCTTGTCTGGTTGGTTCTTCTTCTTCTTTAATTTTTATTTAAAAAAGAAATACTGACAAAAACCATAGGGTAAGAGAGGTACAACTCCACATATTTCCCACCACCAGAACTCTGTATTCCATCCCCTCCCCTGATAGCTTTCCTATTCTTTATCCCTATGGGAGTATGGACCCAGGGTCATTATGGGGTGCAGAAGGTGGAAGATCTGGCTTCTGTAATTGCTTCTCCACTGAACATGGGAATTGGCAGGTCAATCCATACTCCCAGCCTGTCTCTCTCTTTCCCTAGTGAGGCAGGGCTCTGAGGAAGTAGGGCTCCAGGACATGCTGGTTGGTTATTCTACTAGGCCTACCAGAATTTATTTGTATAACGGAAGTCAGCTCACTTATCAGTTGGAGTCTTATTTTATTTTTGTTGTTGTTGTTGTTCTTATAACTACATTTAACACTTATATCAAAAAATATAGGACAACCAATAAAGTTTTAATTACAGATAATGATTGCTTTTAGGATGAATATATTACAACATTTGAGAAATGCTTATGTTATAGATGTTTGGTTTATGTGGAGTTAAAATTAATGGGGAATTCTGTATTTCATCTGTCAGCTTCATCTAGGGATCCTCGGGTGGAAAAGTTAATGTCTGTTTCACATGGTCTCATCATTTTTTTTTCTTTATTGAGGGAATTAATGGTTTACAGTCAACGGTAAAATACAGTAAGTGGTTCACGTGTTACAGTTCTCAGTTTTCTGCATAACACATCAAACCCCCACCCCTAGGTCCTTCGCCACCATCATGTTTCAGGACCTGAACACTCCCCCTGCCCTCACCCACAGTCCATTATTGTTCAATATACCAAATACAGTCCAAGTTCTGCTTTGTATTTCCCTTTCTGTTCTTATTTCTCAACCTCTATGAGTGGGATCATCTTCTATTCATCCTTCTCTTTCTGGCTTATCTCACTTAACATAAGTCCTTCCAAATCCATCCAAGATTAGGCGTAGAAGGTGAATTCACCATTTTAATAGCTACATAGTATTCCCTTGTGTATATATACCATAACTTTCTCAGCCACTCATATGTAGTTGGATACCTAGGTTGCTTCAGAATTTTTGCTATTACAAATTGTGCTGCTATGAACATAGGTATACACAGATCTTTTTGGATGGATGTGTTTGGTTCTTAGTATATACCCCAGCAGAGGAATTGCTGAGTCATAGGGTAGGCCCACCTCTAGCCTTGTAAGAGCTCTCCAGACTGCTCTCCACAGAGGTTGTACCAATTGACATTCCCACCAGCAGTGCAGGAGGTTTCCATTGGCCCCTATAACTTCTGCAGAATTTATTGTTGTTATTATTTCTGAGGTATGACATTCTCAGAGGAGTGAAGCGTTATCTCAACGTTGCTGTCTTAATTTGCATTTCTCTGACAATCAATGACTTAGAGCATTTTTCCTATGTCTGTTGGCCTTTTGGAGCTCTTCTTTGGTGAATATCCTGATCATATTCATTCTCTCCCTATTTTGGGGTAGAGTCACTTTTTTGTTGTTGCCGAGTTTGGTGAGCTCTTTATATATTTTGATTATTAGCCACTGGTCCAATGTATGACACATAACGATCTTCTACCATTCTGGAAGGGATCTTTTTGTTTAGGTGGTGGTTTCTTTTGCCATGCAGAAGCTTTGTAATTTGTTGTAGCTCTATGGTTTTATTTTTATTTTAGTCTTCTATGAAATTGGATTAGTATCACTGAAGATACCTATAAAATTTAGATGGAAAAGAGTTCTTCCAATATTTGCTTCTAAGTATTTGATATTTTCTGGTCTAACATCCAAGTCCTTGATCCATTTTGAATTTACTTCTTTGTTTGGTGAAATGTAGTGGTTCAATTTAATTCTTCTGCACATTTTAATCCTTTTTTTTTTTTTTGCAATGTCATTTGCTGAAGAGACTCTCCTTTCCCAATTTAATACTCTGAGCACCTTTGTAGAATATTAGATGCCCATAGGTGTGGGAACTCATTTCTGGACTCTCAATTCTATTCCACTGGTCAGTGTTGTCTATTTTTGTTGTGTTAACAGACAGTTTTGGTTACAGTGGCCCTATATTACAATCTGAGATCTGGGAGGGTGATTCCTCCAGTTATACTCTTTTTTTCTCAAGATTGCTTTGGCAATTATAGGTATTTTCCGGTTCCAAATAAACACCTTTAGCTTTTGTTCTATTCTCCTACATCAAGGTGGGACCTTGATGGGGATTGCATTAAATTTGTATATAGCTCTGGGTAGAATAGAAATTTTGATGATGTCAATTCTTTTAACCCATGGAGATAGAATATATTTCCACTTCTTTGTGTCTTTTTCTCTTTCCATAAATAATAACTTATAATTTTGAGTATACAAGTTTTTCACATCTTTTGCTAGGTTTATTCATAGATATTTTGTTCTATTTGTTTCTATAGTGGAAAGGATTTACTTCTGAGTTTCTTCTTCTGACTTAGGGTTTGTATAAAGGAACACCACTAATTTTTGTATGTTAATGTTGTGGCCTGATAATTTATTATATGGCCTGATGATTTGCAGGAGGGTCCTGCTGGATTTTTTTATTTTTATTTTTTTAGTATTTAAGCAAATTTTATTTTATTTTTTATTGCTCACGTCTTAATTTCTATTAGAAATTTAATATTGAATTATGAGATTATAAAGGGTATAATTATAATAGATATGCCATTCCATACAGTTCCCACCACAAGGGTTCTATGTCTCATCCCCTCCATTGGAAATGTCCCTATTATTTATCCCTCTGGAAATATGAGTGAAAATTCTTTTTAGGGTGCAAAAGGTGGAACTTCTGGCTTCTGTAATTACTTCTCACTGAATATGATGTTGGCAGGAGATCCCCAGTATGTTTCTCTTTCCCTAGTGAGGTAGGGCTTTGGAGAGGTGAGGTTCCAGGAAGCATGGGTAAGGTTGTCTGCTTCCTTAGTCACAGTAGCATCTGCAACTTTGTGGCTGAAATGTAGTAAGATGGAAAAGAGAACAAAATGTTTAATAAACAGGAAACATAAAGTAGTAATAAAGCAGTAATAATAGAGTAGTGAGTTTAGGGAAGAAAGAAACTAGGAAGACTATTTTAGGAATCTTCCTAGGAGCCTATGTCTTAATAATCTTTGCATGAGTGGCTGGGGAGATAGCATAATGGTTATGGATAAGACTGTCTTGTCTGAGACTCTAAGATCCCAGGTTCAATCCCTAGCACCTCCATAAGCCAGCGCTGAGCAGAACTTTGCCCTCTCTCTCTCTCCCCCTCTATCTCATTAAAATAAATAAATAAAAATTATTATTTTTTGCTTGAGCTTGATAGCTAACCTGGGATTGGACCAGAAATATTGTCTGGGAAGGTGGTGTCAGAACTGAGACTAGAACAATTAAGCAGGGCAGAGAGTTGCTCACAAACTTGAAGTGCATATACAAATGAAATTAACTATTTACCACAATAATCTAACCAAGGGCCCATATTCATTCATTTACCACATGAACAAGCCTGCAAACAGGCTTTTAATGAGGTTCCTAATGGATCTGAACAGTGATGGTAGAAAGGGGGGGTCCATCAGACATCTAGGTACATATTATCTATGGGGAACCTGCTGGATAGAGGCAGAAGAATTGAGAGGGGAGAATGTGATAGAGAAGTCGAGAGACACTTGCAGCTCTACTTCTCCTACTCATGAACCTTCCCCCTTGCAGGTGGGGACCAGGAGCTTGAACCCAGGTAGTTAGTTGCACACTATATTTTTAAGTTTTATTTTTAAAAATATCTTTATTTATTTATTTGATAGAGACAGCCAGAAATTGAGAGGGAAGGGGGTGATGGAGAGGGAGAGAAACAGAGAGACAGCTGGAGCCCTGCTTTATCACTTGCAAAGCTTTCCCCATGCAGTTGGGGATAGGGGACTTGAAACCCAGTCCTTGTACATTATAATATGTGAGTTCAACCAGGTGGACCACCACCTGGCCCCTATGTTTGACAATTTTTGTATTTCTGATATGAAGGGTCATGATATCTGACCTCTGTAATGTGTTGACGAAATATATTTGCTAAGATTTTGGGCATCGTTGTATCTATGTTCATTACAGCTATTGATTAATAGTTCTCGTGTGTGTGTGTGTGTGTGTGTGTGTGTGTGTGTGTGTGTGTGTGTGTGTGTGTGATGGCTTTGTTAGCGTTTGATATACAGTTGATGTTGGTCTCATAAAGAATGGGTGAATTGCATTTTTTCAGTATTTTGGAAAAGCTAGAGAAGAGTTGATGTCTGACTGTTTCTGAAGGGTTAACTGAATTGACTGGTAAACCATCTGAACCTGGGCTTTTGCTACTGGGAATAATTTTGATGACTGACTCAATGATACAACTCCTTTCTTTTCTGTTTCCTTTTTTTTATTTTAAATTTTTAAAAATATTTATTTATTTTCCCTTTTGTTGCCCTTGTTGTAGTAGTTATTATTGTTATTGATGTCATAATCTGTTGGATAGGACAGAGAGAAATGGAGAGAGGAGGGGAAGACAGAGAGAGGGGGAGAAAGATAGACACCTGCAGACCTGCTTCACCGCTTGTGAAGTAACTTCCCTGTAGGTGGGGAGTCGGAGGCTCGAATCAGGATCCTTACGCCAATTTTTCTATAATACTGACTTATCTTCCTTTCTTCTTCTTTTAAAAAGATTTTGTTTATTTATTTATGAGAAAGATAGGAGGATAAAGAACCAGACATCATTCTGGCACATGTGCTGCCTTGGATCGAACTCGGGACCTCATGCTTGAGAGACCAAAGTTTATCACTGTACCACCTCCTGGACTATCCTTCTCTTCCTTTCTAAGTCACTCCTACACCTGTTGGGAATGTTCTTCCTTGTTTCCTCTAATCTCTCCATGTCCTGATGGAATTGGAGTTCCTAGCCCTCTAGTTATCTTCCCCTAACATTTCTCCCCCTCTGGGAGTATGGACTAAAGTGCTTTATGGGGTGCAGAAGGTGGGAGTTCTGCCTTCTGTAATTGTTTCTCTACTAAGCATGGGTGTTGGCAGGTAAACCCATACCCCAGCCGGTTTCTGTCTTTTCATAGTGGAGTAGCATCCTCAATTTCATGACTTGTTATTGTTATGTTCAGTTTTTCTGTTTCTACATAGTTCAGTCTAGGGAAGTGAAATATAAGAATTTATCCATTTCTTTTAGATTTTTCAACTTGGTAGTATACAGATTTTTTTGTTTTGTTTTTATCACTGGGGTTTAACACTCCACGCTGATTTTTTTCAGATAGAAAAAATGGAGATAGAGATAGAGACACAAATATAGACACCTCAGTACCAAATCATCCTTCAGTATGGTGGCATCTAAACTGGAATTTGGTTCTTTTACATGACAAAACAAGTACACTATCCAAGTGAGCCATATTGCCAGCTACAAAACGATTTGGTCATTTCCATAGCAAGCACACTTTATGCTGAGGCATTTATAATTGTTTGGTGTACTAGAAACAGTTAAATGTTATATTCAAACAGGGCTTGGTGGGTCACTGGCCCTCCCACACCCCAAAATAGTAAGAGTAACATGTCTTTTCTTCAAAGGGGCAATTCTGAGTACAGCATGGCCCTCAGGTCCCAGAACTGCAAGCATGAAGGAGACAATTATTAACCAGCAATTATTAACTTTGAAGAAAAAACAAGTCTTTCTGGGGGAAAGAAACAAGCCAAAATAACAAAGTTGAAACAAAACTGTTTACTTTAATTCTATAAATTTACTCTGCTAGCAGAGTCTCTTCAACAAATGGTGTTGGAAAAAAGTGGGTTGAAACATTCAGAAGAATGAAACTGAACCACTATATTTCACCAAATAGAAAAGTTAATTTCAAGTTGATCAAGGACTTGGATATTAGACCACAAACTATCAGATACTTGGAGTGAAATATTGGCAGAACTCTTCCCTGCATAAATGTTAAAGACATATTCAATGAAAGCAATCCAATTACAAAGAAGACTAAGGCAAGCATAAATAAACCTATGGGACTATATCCAATTAAAAAGCTTCTGCACAGCAAAAGAAACCACTACCCAAACCAAGAGACCCCTCACAGAATGGGAGAAGATCTTTACATGCAATACATCAGACAAGAGTTTAATAACCAAATATATATAAAGAGCTTGCCAAATTCAACAACAAGAAAACAAATGACCCATCCAAAAATGGTAAGAGGACATGGACAGAATATTCATGGCAGAAGAGATCCAAAAAGCTGAGAAACACATGAAAAAAATGCTCCAATTCTTTGATTGTCAGGCAAATTCAAATAAAGACAACAATGAGATAGCACTTCACTTCTGTGAGAATGTCATACATCAGAAAAGGCAGCAGCAGCAAATGCTGGAGAGGTTGTGGGGTCAAAGGAACCCTCCTGCACTGCTGGTGGGAATGTAAATTGGTCCACCCTCTGTGGAGAACAGTCTGGAGAACTCTCAGAAGGCTAGGTTATGGAAAGTCCCATAACCTAGATATACACCAGTTTCTGTGAGAGAGAGAGCTTATGTTCACACGTATCCATAAACTACTGCAAAATATATACCTGAAAGCAGAAGTACACTAGAGTTTGCAGTGAGTACCTCCCTAACACTTCCTCTCCACTATTCCAAGCTTTGGGTCCATGATTGCTCAACAATTTGTTTTGGCTTCGTATGTTAACTCTCTTTTTAATCACCAGGTTCTAGATGCCACCAGGATGCCGGCCAGGCTTCCCTGGATTGAAGACCCCACCAATGTGTCCTGGAGCTCAGCTTCCCCAGAGACACACCCTACTAGGGAAAGAGAGAAGCAGACTGGGAGTATGGACCGACCAGTCAACGCCCATGTTCAGCGGGGAAGCAATTACAGAAGCCAGACCTTCTACCTTCTTCAACCCTCAATGACCCTGGGTCCATGCTCCCAGAGGGATAGACAATGGGAAAGCTATCAGGGGAGGGGGTGGGTTATGGAGATTGGGTGGTGGGAATTGTGTGGAGTTGTACCCCTCCTACCTTATGGTTTTGCTAATTAATCCTTTCTTAAATAAAAAAAAAAAGAAAGAAAGAAATGGACCTACCCTATCATCCTGCAATTCCTCTCCTGGAGATATATCCTAAGGAACCCAACATATCCATCCAAAAATATCTGTGTACACATATGTTCATAGCAGCCTAATTTGTAATACCCAAAACCTGGAAGCAACCCAGGTGGCCAACCACAAATGAGTGGCTGAGCAAGTTGTGGTCTATATACACAATGGAATACTACTCAGCTATTAAAAATGGTGACTTCACCATTTTCAGCCGATCTTGGATGGACCTTGAAAAAATCATGTTCAGTTTAATAAGTCAGAAATAGAAGGATGAATATGGGATGATCTCACTCTCAGGCAGAAGTTGAAAAACAAGATCAGAAGAGAAAACACAAGTAGAACCTGAACTGGAATTGGCATATTGCACCAAAGTAAAAGACTCTGGGGTGGGTGGTTGGGGAGAATACAGATCCTAGAAGGATGACAGAGGACCTAGTGGGGGTTGTATTGTTATATGGAAAACTCAGTAATGTAATGCATGTAGAAACTATTGTATTTACTGTCAAATGTAAAACGTTAATTCCCCAATAAAGAAATTTAAAAGAAAGGAGGGTAGAGGGGAAGAGGGAGAGAGAAGCTAGTTCCTCTCACAATGGATAAGACACCCAGTCACCTAACTATGTAAAAAGCAACAGCAGTTAATTTTGGTCAACCTGAAGTGGAGGGAAAAGGGACATGTGTATATAATAATAGTCATAATAAATTAAAATAGAATAAAAAAAAAAGCCCTGAGTCAGTCTGCAACTTGAACTGCTCCAGATTGGCTGCATGCAGCCTGAGAAAGACAACCAATTATAAGAAGTATCAGAAAAAAAAAAAAAACTCTAGGCAGTCTTTCCCAGAGTACTGAGGCTCTGATTGGTCGGGTATTCTGTCACTCAAATAGAGCTCTAGCCACCTTAAGAGAGAGAGAGAGAAAAAAGGCTGGGAATGACACCACTGCTGAGCCAGGAATCTTTGTAAAGAAAATAGCTCCACAGGAGACCTGCTAGGAGCAGCTGGCCAGCCTGTGGGACTGGTGGGGGGGGGGTGGAGGGTAAGTTAAAAAATAGTGAAGCCAAAGATTTACCTTTCTTTGTCAGTCTGGCCTATGTTTGCCAGCCCAAGAGTGGTTATAGGACTCTTTTTTGTGTGTCACCCTGTCCACCCCTTATTCACCCTTTCATGGACTTGCCAGATATCCTACCCTCTCCAGAGAACCAGGTGGTAAGCCTCTACTTTTTGGAGCTCAATCCTGGTGTTTCCAAGTTGCCATCTATGCTCCGCACCTCCCCAGGTTCCTGTTTATTAAACAATTTGTTTTGCTTTATATTTTAATGCTTCTTCAGCCACCAGGTTTCAGATGCTATCATGATGCCAACCTAACTTCCTTGGGCAGATGACCTCATCAATGTGTTCTGGAACCCCCTCTCCAGAGCCCTTACCCACTAAGGAAAGAGAGACATCTTGGGAGTATGAATTGACCTGCCAATGCACAAGTCCATTGGAGAAGCAATAACAAAAGCCAGATCTACCACTTGCAGGGAGGTTGTGGGGATGTGGTGGAGCCTGGCAGAGCTTGACCTGAGAGGTGAGTTCACCTGGTAAGTCTCTCTATCTACGGAGGGGTTGAGCAAAAAGGGGGACACATAAATCTCAAAAGGTTGGCGGCCATGTAAGTCTTCCCTCCCCCACAAAAACATCCTGCATCTTCTATTGAAGCCCAACATTCCTTAAAGACTTAAGCCTGCTCCTCCCTACATTCCCTGCTGCAATGGCTGGTCCCTTTATTATCTACATATCAATCTTCTGCTTTGTTTTACAAATGACTAAAGGTCTTCCTATATCCCCACAGGGTATTGCTAATCCTGCCAGCTGAACCCCTAGCAACAGTTGATGGGGAGGTCCACACCATTCCTGGCACCCTTTGCCTTTCTCCACCCCCTTCCTAACTATGTATGGTATTGTCAAGCCACTTCTGTTTCTGTCTTGTCTCTTCCGTGCCCTGAGCTGGAGGAGGGCAGGCTTGCAGACCAGGAGGCAGACGCTGGCCATTGCGGTTGGTTTAACCAGTTGTTGTAGCACTCGACTCTGGGGTGTTCAAATGAATAAAGATTTGTATTGCTTTTCCGCCACTAGCTTAGTTCCTGGATCATCTCTCCCTCTCACGACGCTAGCCCAACAACCACTTTCTGTACCCTATACTGATTCTGGGTCCATGCTCCCAGATGGATAACAAATAGGAAAGCTTTCAGTGGAGGGACTGGGATATGAATTGTGTAGAATTGTATCCCTCTTATCTTACAGTCTTGTCAATCATAATTAAATCAATAAAAAAATACAGATTCTGGGAGTTAGACGGTAGTGCAGTGGGTTTGAACCCTCTGCTCCCCACCTGCCGGAGGGGGGGTCACTTCATGAGCGGTGAAGCAGGTCTGCAGTGTCTATCTTTCTCTCCCCCATCTGTCTTCCCCTCTTCTCTCCATTTCTAGCTGTTCTATCCAACAACGATATCAGTAACAACAATAACAATAGCCACAACAATGATAAAACGACAATGGCAACAAAAGGGAAAAAATAGCCTCCAGGGCAGTGCAGTGGATTTGTGGTGCAGGTACCTCAGCAATAACCATGGAGGCAAAAAAAAAAAAAAATACAGATTCTACAGTCTTGAAAGACATCCCTTCCCACTACTTTTCAATCCTCTGAATTGACTTGTGTCTAAGTAAGTTACTTAAGCGTTAACAGTTGTAAATATTAATGGTTGTTTTTGTTTTACCTCAATTCCTGAGGTCAAGTTTGGTGGTTTTTAATCCCTTGCTGTGCTGCTAGTGGCTTGGTTGTGATTTATCTTTCCTGCAAGGTGTGGGATCCCGAGCCAATCACAGGGCTTTTTAACTATAAGAAGTTTTTTGTTTTGTTTTGTTTTGTTTTTACTTAATCAGTCTCTTATAATTAAGAGATAAACTGAGGTTCAGGAAGAAATTAAAGATAACAGAGTTAAGAAAAGAAAACATAGACTCAGAAAGGGAAATATTTTGGTCACAAAATTTGGATTGGACCCCAAAATTCTCTCTCATATTACACAGTCATTAAATCAAGATTCTACCAGGCAATGGATTGATAGCCAGTGGTGTGAGAGAGATGAGCTCAGGCTAGAAATGGAATGTTATCCTTGGTCTTCTCCCTACCCTGGTAAAGTATTTGGTTGTTTCACTTCCCATTCAGAGGCAGCCCTCACCAAATATGGCTTCCTGAGTTCCAAGAATTTCTTCTTCACCCCCTTTTTTATTCTCTGGTCACAGTCTGTACTCACCTGTGGCTTACTGAGTTTCTGAAGAAATCCTGGTTGTACTTTTTGAGTTTTCAGGTAATTTTTATTGCTTTTCCTAGTTTTCTACGTAGTCTCATCTTCCAGCAAGATAGCCTAGCACTTAATACATCTGCTTTAACTTAGAAAAAATGCACATCACACTGATGTGAAAAATAAATAAATACCATGACCACTCCAAAAGTCTATTTGAGAGAGGATTACACAATGGAGCGGTTACAGAGAGACCTAGTTCATTGAAGTCCACTACTCTAATATTTTCTCAGAGATACTTCTAATTGTTTACATTTCTTTCTGTGTTGTTATTGCACCAACCAGCTTTCCAAGATTTTGATTGATTTCAGCAAGTTTTTTTCTTTTTTTTTTCTTTTCTTTTTTTTAAGATGCTTGATATTTATTTATTTTTCTCTTTTTTTTTAATTGGGGAATTAATGTTTTACATTCAGCAGTAAGTACAATAGTTTGTACATGCATAACATTCCCCAGTTTCCCATATAACAATACAACCCCCACTAGGTCCTCTGAATCTTTCTTGGACCTGTATTCTCCCCACCCACCCACCCCAGAGTCTTTTACTTTGGTGCAATACGCCAATTCCATTTTAGGTTCTACTTGTGTTTTCTTTTCTGATCTTGTTTTTCAACTTCGGCTTGAGAGTGAAATCATCGCATATTCATCCTTCTATTTCTGACTTATTTCACTCAACATGATTTTTTCAAGGTCCATCCAAGATCGGCTGAAAATGGTGAAGTTGCCATTTTTAATAGCTGAGTAGTATTCCATTGTGTATATATACCACAACTTGCTCAGCCACTCATCTGTTGTTGGACACCTGGGTTGCTTCGAGGTTTTAGCCATTACAAATTGTGCTGCTAAGAACATATGTGTACACAGATCTTTTTGGATGGATATGTTGGGTTCCTTAGGATATATCCCCAGGAGAGGAATTGCAGGATCATAGGGTAGGTCCATTTCTAGCTTTCTGAGAGTACTCCAGACTGTTCTCCACAGAGGTTGGACCAATTGACATTCCCACCAGCAGTGCAGGAGGGTTCCTTTGACCCCACACCCTCGCCAGCATTTGCTGCTGTTACCTTTTCTGATGTATGACATTCTCACAGGAGTGAAGTGATATCTCATTGTTGTCTTTATTTGCATTTCTCTGACAATCAGAGACTTGGAGCATTTTTTCATGTGTTTCTTGGCCTTTTGGATCTCTTCTGTGGTGAATATTCTGTCCATGTCCTCCCCCCCCCATTTTTGGATGGAGTTATTTGTTGTCTTGTTGTTGGGTTTGGCAAGCTATTTATATATGTTGGTTATTAAACTCTTGTCTGATGTATGGCATGTAAAAATCTTCTCCCATTCTGTGAGGGGTCTCTTGGTTTGGGTAGTGGTTTCTTTTGCTGTGAAGAAGCTTTTTAATTTGATGTAGTCCCATAGGTTTATACTTACCTTAGTCTTCTTTGTAATTGGATTCGTTTCATTGAAGATGTCTTTAAAATTTATGTGGAAAAGAGTTCAGCCAATATTTTCTTCTAAGTATCTGATAGTTTGTGGTCTAACATCAAGTCCTTGATCCATTTGGAATTTACTTTTGTATTTGGTGAAATACAATGGTTCAGTTTCATTCTTCTGCATGTTTCAACCCATTGTTACCAACACCATTTGTTGAAGAGACTCTGCTTTCCCCATTGAATAATCTGAGCCCCTTTGTCAAAGATTAGATGTCCATAGGTGTGGGGCCTCACTTCTGGGCTCTCAGTTCTATTCCACTGGTCAGTGTGTCTATTCATGTTCCAGTACCAAGCAGTTTTGACGACAATGGCCCTATAATACAGTTTGAGATCTGGGAGTGTGATGCCTCCGGTTCTGTTCTTTTTTCTCAAGATTGTTTTGGCAATTCTAGGTCTTTTCTGGTTCCAGATAAACATTGGTAGAATTTGTTCTATTCTCCTAAAAATGTGCTTGGGATCTTGATGGTGATAGCATTCAATTTGTAGATGGCTCTGGGTAATATATTCATTTTGATGATGTTAATTCTACCAACTCATTGAACATGGAATATCTTTCCACTTCTTTGAAAAAATGCACATCACACTGATGTGAAAAAAATAAATACCATGACCACTCCAAAAGTCTATTTGAGAGAGGATTACACAATGGAATAGTTACAGAGAGACCTAGTTCATTGAAGTCCACTACTCTAATATTTTCTCAGAGATACTTCTAATTGTTTACATTTCTTTCTGTGTTGTTATTGCACCAACCAGCTTTCCAAGATTTTGAATGATTTCAGCAAGTTTTTTTCTTGTTCATGAGTTCATTCACTATCTCAAATTCTCTGTCATCTTGTCTACTCTTCTGTGATCAACCAAGATCAGTAGCTTCAATGTCATCTCAAAACAAATTATGTTTTCTGATATGGAATGATTATTTCTTTTTTAATTTCTTTATTGGGGTTTAGTGGTTTACATTAGACAGTAAAATATAATAATTTATACATATGTAGCATTTCTTAATTTTCCACATAACAATTCAACCCCCACTAGGTCCTCCTCTGCCAACATATTCCACGACCTGAACTCTCCCCTCCACCCCAGAGTCTTTTATTTTGGTGCAATAAATGAACTCCAGTCCAAGTTCTGCTTTGTGTTTTCCATTCTGATCTTATTTTTAAACTTCTATGAATCAGATAATCCCATATTCATTCTTCTCTTTCTGACTTATCTCACTTAACAGTAATTATTATTTCTTTGGTTCTGCATTCACCAATGCTTTGATGATTCCCTCATCTTATTGCCATATATGTTTAAATAACATTCAGGGAGAAGCTCCGTGGGAAGGACACTCTTTGAATGACTATAGTCCTAAGAGCACCTTTATTACCATCACATATGAACTTGATAGAGTGAGTGGAGACTGACTATCAGAGTAACAAAGGCATTCTGATGATTTTAAAAGAAATAATTTCTTCTTTTTAAAATTTTAATTTATTTATAAAAGGAAATGCTGACAAAACCATAGGATAAGAGGGGTACAACTCCACACAATTCACACCAGCAGAACTCCATATCCCATCCCATCCCCCGATAGCTTTCCCATTGTTTAACCCTCTAGGAGTATTTATACATTAGCTGGGCTGGGCAGTAGGGCCCCTGGTTAAGTGTACATGTTATCATGAACAAGGACCTAGGCTAAAGCTGCCAGTTCCTACTTGTAAGGGGGAAAGCATCACAAGTAGTAAAGCAGGTCTGCAAGTGTATCTGTCCCTCTCTCCCCTTCCCTCTCAATTTTTTTGTCCTATCAGATTAACTAAATACAGTTTTTATAATAAAGTTTTTAAAATATTTATTCATCGGCATTTATCAGTCTGCATTATGAATAAGAAATCTGATGTCAGTATGATATGTAGATGATTTTACCTCAAATCTCAGAAGGCTTTAGATTCTCCTTTTAGTTATTATTATTTCAAAATTACACATGAAATGCAGAGATGCTCAGTGTGTAGAGTTCAGACCTTGTATGCATGAGACCCAGGAGTCAGATCCCTGACACTGCATATACCAGAAGGGTTCCTGGGCGCTCTCTCTCTCTCTCTCTCTCTCTCTAAGACCTTTTTTTTTTAAAAAAAAAAAAAAGGTACAGTTTCCTGAAGAAATGTTGAGATGAGGGTCTTAGTTTACTTATTACATAGGCACACAGTGCATCTTTATTTTTAATTGAAAAAGAGAAATGCAGAGTAAAAATGGGAATCTATGTGTAAATCATCCATAACAACTGACAAATATCAACAGTTTTTTGGAGTCATCCATATTATTTTTATTAAAAGATACTATCAATATACCAGTTGTTACAGTGAGACTTTCTCCATCCCTTAACAAAAGCAATTGCTATTATAGAATTATTGTGCATTTTTCAATACCCATTTTAAACTCTGCCATAATACATGTATCTAGATAATACACAGTACTATTTCATGTGTTTAAATTACATAAATGACAAATACAGTCTCTTTATACAAATTGGTTATTCCACCCAGAGCTGGGCTTCTAAGAATCGTCTGGATGGATATGCAGAGATTAATTTCACTCATTTTTGCAGTTTTAAATTTGATTATATGACTATATGACATAATCTTTATTTAAAACCAACAGCAAGCATCAACCTTTCTGCTGAAGCATCTCTCATTACAATCAGAAACTAGACAACTGTTTCACTGCATCATCAATACTGTTGTTCTGTGGCCCTTGACATTACAATGAGATAAGAAAAATGAATGATATATAAAACATTGAGCAGGGAGAGAAAAAACTTCCGTAAGTAATACACTGTTTGCTTATTTAAAAAGTCAGGGTGGAAACCCAGGTAAAAAAAAAATCTATTAGAGAATTAGCTATAGAACGGAAATGTTACATTAAGTGATTTTATGCCAACCAATGATAGTGATTTCTTATTAAATTTATTTAGGTACAAACTTAAAAGGCATTGGACAAGAATATTACAAAAGAGTCTCTTATAAAGGGCCAGGTGCTATTGAACTCAGTTGGGTGGACATGTTACAATGCTCAGGTACCTTGCTTCAAGACCTCAGCCCCCACCTGTAGGAGGATAGTTTCACAGGCTACGCAGCAGTACTGCGGGTGTCTCTTTCTCTCCATTTTGTTATATTCCCTTCCTTCTCCTTCTATTAAATAAATAAATAATACATATATATATTTATTTATACATAAAAATGTCTTTTGTTGACATTTTTACATACAAATGCATTTATGACATAGGCTCCCATATGGGTCTAATCTCCACAAAATAGTCCCACCACAGGCCAGGCAAGCCTGGTGACTCTCTTCCATGATGCTCTTTCTCCCCTGTTGGCAGCTGAAGTGAACCCTCACCCCACAGGAAGAAGGTTACAAGGGAGTAAGGGAGTAGGTTACAATGAGCATTGCCTGCAGACTGCAAAACCAAACAGTGACTGAAAGCTCTGTGGAACCCGTGCAACCTGTGCCCGGCCAGCCAGTGTGTGGTCCTGGGTTTAGCAACTGTCCTGTCCACCTGGCCTTGTGGTGATGAACTGCCTCCTCGGCAGCACTCACTGCAGAGTCCTCTGATGAAGAAGACAAGTGTGTGCTCACCAGTGGGTTTGGGGCAAGTCTGGTGCCATTCTGTGTCAGGCAGCCATCTAAGAGACCAGGAAGTCTGGGAGAGCCTGTGTGCTTCCGTTCCTGATAAAGAGGGGCATGAATGAGAGGAGTGCTGGGGCCCCCAGCAGCTGCCCTGGCAGGACTGGCTCTTCAGACAAAGCCAGAGGTGGTTTCAAAGCCTGGACCTCAACACATCTACTTCCCTCTGCTGCTGTGACAGGAAGCTTCCAGTCTGAAACAGACTTGGCAAGTGTGTTATTAAGAACTGTCAGGCTGATTAGCAAATTTAAACTGGCCTGCTGCAGAAATGAGGTGTAAGAGTGTGACACCATCTCCAGGCACACTTCACTGATGGACATCTTAGTCTGGCCCTGATTCTCAGCACTCATATGCAGGTTATCTGGGGCACACAAAGCCTTCTCCTTAAGAGCAGGGTTGGGAGTGGGGATTGTGTTTCCAACAAAGGAGAGTCTGGCCAAATGACTATTGATAGTGTGGATAAATGAAAAGCTGACATCCTTGAGCTAAGCACACAATATTTTTCTCCAAATTACACTTGGAGTAGCAAAGTGACATTTCATTTGTAAAGGGTCACCAATAAAAGACCACAGTATTATAGTTTAAAAGGTGATTGTTTCTGACCAAAACTAGTACTTATTATCCATGATGTGTGTCATCTTTATCCCCAGGCCATTATTTTCCCTCAATTTTAAACTGAAAAGGCCCTCTCTCTGTCTTTATCTCCCCAATCTTTTGCTGTTTATTTAGTTTGGTTGCACTCTTCTCTGATTAGTAACTACACACTGGAGCAACTGCTAGCCATTATGCCCAGAATTGTTTTCACTCAGACACAAAGCTAAGTACTTCAAACCTGTATGTCAATCACAGAAGGTTCTCCATCCTGATAAAGATATTTCATTGTGATTTTCTCCAATGGAGATTATGTTATGCTCTTTCTTTTGATACAGATTGCCTTTTCATGCAATATAAACCTAGAAGAAAAAAAAACCCTAGAAGCAATGCAAATTCTTGTAGAATTTATATGAACCTCACCAGATAGATATGTCAACACCATTTGTGAGAACATATATATATATATATATATATTTACTTATTTAAATATGTTTATTTGTTTATTTTATATAATTTTAAGGGAATTAAAAATTTACAGTTCAGTGGTTAATACATGGGCATCATTTCTCATCTCCCCATGATTTAGGGTTTAAATATCAAATGTTCCTCCTCTGTTGTTCAATTATTTTAAGCTCATCTCCACTGCTTACTCAAAGATTCATCATTGGATTTTTGCCAGAAGCACAGTTAGAGAAGAGAACAAAGGCTGGGGAAAGAAGAAACTGAGTTGTCTGTTGTTCTTATAACCTGACTCCTACCTTCTTTATTCCTTCTCCTCATTTCCACATGTGATATCACACTTTATAGAGTAATTGATTTCTTCCCATGCCTCTGTTTATATTTACAGAAAGACTTGTAAGATAGAACGAACATTTGTTGGCACAAAGGTGCTCTCTGTGCATATTCTTTAAAAAAAAATTTTTCAACTGCCTTGCTTTCTAGACACTTCATCACCCACCACAGTCCCAGAAATACACACCTTATCCTCTCTCCTGCCCCACAGCCACTCTGCTGGCCTCACTCGTCCCAAAAAAGTCCAACTTTTGCTGATAAATATAAAAAGTTAAGTTTGAATTGAGTGTTTCTTTTCTGAAAATAAGATGGTAGTGCCAGAACAAGTTCTAGTTTCACATTTGCCTCTACCACCCTCTTGTGACCAGTTCAGGTCCCACATTTCCTTCAATACTCAATTGCTTGGTTTTCCACCAGCTATCCTATAATTTTCTTCTTCCTTTCATTTGGTAAAAGAGAATGACAATTCAGCAAATAAGGGCTGATGAACACTGAGTGCTGGGTGACAGGCCACAGTCCTGACCATCCCTGTCAAACAATATTCACCTCTCACTCCCAGGCCCGCAGTATCAGCTCTTCCCCCAGACCCATGCACAGCTTAAAGAATTAAAAATAGCTAGTGGTAGCTCAGGGGGGTTGTGGGGAAAACTGACTCTGCCTTCTCAGGTTCCTGCCCCCTTCATGCCACCATGACCCCAAGATGCTTGTTTTCCCATAAGCCCACCAGAAGAGACATAAAATTTTCATAATAGCACTACTTATAGTAACACCAAACTGAAAAACTCATATTTATGTCAATAATCAAGTAGATAAATTTTATATAGAGTATTTACAAATTCAGTTTATATTCATAAATGATATTGAATATTATTCACACAACAGTATAGATTATCTCCACAACTGTTAGCAGAATAAATAGATGCAGAGTAATATCTATTGTGTGATTCTTCTATTTATAGCCAGAGACATTTTTCCCTTCTTCAGGCATGCTTCTCAGCTGGGGAGGTAGCGTAATGGTTCTGCAAAAGACTTTTCGGAAGTCCCAAGTTTAATCCTCAGCACCATCATAAACCAGAGCTGAGTAGTGCTCTGGTCTCTCTCTATCTACCTTTCCTTCTGAATCTCTCTTATAATAAATAAATAAATATTTTAAAACATATATCATTATGAAAAGGAATATTTTATGAAATACAAGGTGGTGAGAGATATTTTAAACTTTACTTATTACTTATCCTCATTTTTCTTGCAAATATTGGCTTTCAGACAAAAGGTTTGTAGATATTTCTGTGTAGGGAGATTTCTGGAGAATTGTTTGCCCAATTGCCACTAGTGATTATTTCTGAAGGTGGGGACTTAAATCCTTGTGCATTGTAGCATGTGTGCTCTACCAGGTGCACCACAGCCCAGCCCTAAATAAATCATTTTTAAAATATTTTATTTATTTGTTGGATAGATACATAGAGAAACTGAGAGGAGATAGGGAAAAGAAAGGGACAGGAAGAGAGAGAAAGAGAGGGAGAGGGAGAGAAAACTGAAGCACTGCTTCACCACCCAGTCCTGCAAGAAGGGACTGAGAGCTTGAATCTGAGTCCTTTCTCAGTGTCACATGTGACCTCTACCAGGTGCCACTACCCAGCCCCAACATGGAATTTAGAAAAACACACAGAACTAATTCACAGTGCCAGAAGTTACCACAGTGTTGACTTGTAGACTACTATTGAGTAACAGGAAGCATGAGGGAAGCTTCCAAAGTGCTGATAATGCTTTATCTCTTGCTCACTTTGTGAAAATAAAATGAGTAAATACTTTGTGTATAGTTGATGTATGTGCTTCAGCTGAACATTGTGTTTATGAACTTATATATATAAGTGATTTTTAATTTCTATTAGTGATTTAATAATGACTAACAAGATTGTAAGATAACAGGGGTACAATTCCACACAGTTCCCACCACCAGAGTTCCATGTCCCATCCCCTCCCTGGAAGCTTTATCCCCCTGGGAATATGTGTCCTTAATGTTCGTGGCTCCAGCAGGCTGGGCTAGCTTCGTGGCAGTAAACAGAGACTCGAGGACACACGGCTGGGCCAGAAAGCTGTATTTCTTTATTCAAGAACAATTTATAAACTAACCCAAACCAATCACCACACAGATCTGTCCTGCATCCTTCTCCTCTGGCAGCCACGGCCAGAACTCTCGAAGTCTGTAGGGGTTCCGGGGGCGGGGAGAAGAGGGCCCCCGAAACTAGCAGGGGCCATACCACAAGGGGGGGGATGAGACCAAAACCACTGTGAAGCATACAACAAATATGAACCAAACTTCTTTATGAGGTGCAGAAAGTGGAAGGTCTGGCTTCTGTAATTGCTTCTCTGCTGAATATGGACACTCACTGGTTAATTCATACTCACAGTCTGTTTTTATCTTTCCCTAGTGGGGTAAGCTCTGGAGAGGTGAGGTTCTGGGGCACATTGGTGAGGTCGTCTATCTAGTGAGGTCAGGATGACATCATGATAGCATCTGCAACTTGGTAGCCGAAAGGTGATAAGATATAAAGTGGGACTTAAAAAAATAAACAGGAACTTAAAGATCAGAATAGATTATGTTAAACTAGAGGGTCTTCACGTGGGAAGAAGCTAGAAAGACTATTTAGGTATGTTCCAGGGGACCCATGACTTTAGTAATTTTTGCATAGCCTGATAGCTAACGTGCAGGTAGATAAAAGCGTTGTTGGGAAGATGGTGTCAGAGTTGAGAATAGGACTAGAAGGGTTGTGTAGTGCACATGTTACATGGGTTCAGGTCCCCGATACCCACCTGTGAGTGGTGAAACAGTGCTGCATATGTCTCTCTGTCTCTATCCCTCTGTACTTCCTCCTCCCCTCTCGATTTCTGGCTGTTTCTATCCAATAAATAAAGATAATAAAATAAGTAAAATAAAATAAAAAGAATATAACTAAAAGGCTGTATTAAGGCAGAGAGTAGCTCCCAAATATGAGGGAAGTGTATAAATGCCACTAACTGTTAGTCCCACTGATCTGACCTACAGCCCACATCTATTCATATTTAGTACAGGAGCCTATGTAACCTTGTTAGTCTAAGCTTGAAGCCCATGGTCACATCTAGGAACATTCTAGGCTGCACTCATTTAATAACCAGTCTTCTGCCAGTGGCAGAGTAGGTTGACCTAGTCTCTCTTCTGAGAGTGGGGAAGTCCCTACCATTGTTGTTCTGCAGTGAAGGCAAGGTTCTGGATAGGCCCGCAAGAGAGCTTATGATAGTGTTCTATTAGAAGTGACCAGTGATGGTGGAAAGAAGGATCTGTTAGAGGTCTAGGTCCTTCATATCCTTGTGGGAATCCAAGGATTCCCTAACTAGAGGCCCAGATGTTGGGGTGCCCTGGTATTGACCAAAAAGGCCATCTTTAAAGTGTTTCAGTCTGTTGCCCTTATCCAGCTTTTGTAGACCTTACTTATTCTGATGAGGTTAGACTTAAAGTGATTGAGAGAAGTGAAGTAGTAAGTAAAAGAGGAGGATTTCTAGACCTAAGTAGTAAATATTTGATTAGGTACTTTATGGTGTCTTCTTTGGTTCCCTCTATTTGTTTGTTGCATTTGTAGAGTCTAAGTCTACACACAGCAGAATACTGAGCACTTTTACTTTGAGGTATATATTTTCTCTTAATTTATGAATACATGTGTATCCTGTCCCCTAGAACCTGATCTGTCTCTAGGGTCTGTAACTTTGTTAGGGAGTGCACCATTTGAAATGAAACTAGGGAGTCCCATGTATTACAAAAGGTCTCACCAGATTATTGGAGTTGGAGGGTTGACATCTTAGGACTGGCATCTCTGGATATAGTCCAAAGAGAAACATGGCATGGAGGCACTGATTGCACTGATTTAGTTGAGGTCAGCAGAGGCAGTATCAAATGGTAGGAGATTAAGATGGTAGGCATGAAGAAATACAAGCAAAGTCCCAGAGGTTCCAAGACTGGAAGGAATACCAGTTTTAAAGAGAATGAGGAAGGTTCTTTGCCATCTTAGAATTTAAGAAGGCAATAGATAATAATAATAATATCATTATTATTATAACCAAGTTATTTGGGATTTTTATTAACTTTGAAAAATTGTGTGGTTAAGATTTACCATACAAGAGTTCACCATAATTTATATCATTTAATGCTATTTACAAATAACTATAGCTTGGATACTAACTGACAGGACCAGTTGCTTCTGATCTACCTGGTCTAAGATTACAGGTGATTTAGTATTTCAAAAAAATTTATTATTAAAAATTATTTAACAATTTAAGTCCGGTGCTGAGGATATGGATTGACCTGCCAACACCCTTGTCCAGCAGAGAAGCAATTACAGAAGCCAACAAATCTTTCACCTTCTGTACCTCAAAAAACAATTTTGATCCATACTCCAAGTCAGGAAGAAATTATAGGGGGAAGATGAACAAAGGGCTCTGAACTCCAACTACATCAGAAGAGGAGGGAAGGGGGGGCATATGGATGTAATAGTAGCTGTATGTGTGACTTGGAAAGGAAGAGAAGATGGGACAGAAAAAGAGGCCAAATATACACAAATATAGACAGATGGTTGTAAAAACAGTAGTTGACCCATATCTGCAGCACTGGGAGAACTGAAGCAGCTTACAATGGGGATTGGATGTCCAGAACTCTAGTGGTGGAATAGGTGTGGAGTTGTATACCTGTTATTTTGCAATTTTATAAATCAACATTGAACCACTAATAAAAAATTAAAATAATAAAAGTAAAACAATTTTGAGAAAGAAGAACAGAGGGGCAGGGGAGATAGCATAATGGCTATGCAAACAGACTTTCATGCCTGAAGCTCTACAAGTTCCGGGTTCAATCCCCCGTACCACCATAAGCTAGAGCTGAGCAGTGCTCTGGTGTTTCTCTCCCTCTCTCTCTCTCTCTCTCTCTCTTAAAATAAATAAAAAGTAAAAAGAGAAAGAACAGAAATGGAAATGCAAAGCAGAATTTGACTGAGTTTGGAGTATTGTACCAAAGTAAAACACTGTGGGAGAGGGAAGATGGATTTTCAGCTTCACTGGGGGGGGGGGGTAGGGACACAAAACTTTGGTGGCAGGGATGGTGTTGATACACAATCCTCTTTATAGTCTTATAATACACTATTTAATCAATATGAGAAGTGAAAAATAGATTTAATGGCTCAAAGTTTTTTAAGCATAGACCGCAGTTCTGAGTATATATTCACTTAATCTAAGCATGTAAGGCTTCAAATTGGCAACCTGTTTGAATTTTAATTGTGGGCTTAAATTGTTAATACGTTTCTAATATGGACTTTTTTGAAATGTTAAGTCACTTACAATCTTAGACCAGGGAGACTGGAAGCAACTAGCTGCATTACTATATTAGATAGAGCTATATGTAAATAGCATTAAAGACATAAATTATGGTGAGGTCCTGTAAAACACAGAAAATCCTAACAATGGGAGTTTCTTTTTTTATTAATTTTTTTATTTATAAAAAGGAAACACTGACAAAACCATAGGATAAGAGGGGTACAGCTTCGCACAATTCCAACCACCAGAACTCTGTATCTCATCCCCTCCCTTCATAACTTTCCTATTCTTTAACCCTATGGGAGTATGAACCCAAGGTCATTGTGGGATGCAGAAGGTTGAAGGTCTGGCTTCTGTAATTGCTTCCCTGCTGAACATGGGACTTTGACAGGTCGATCCATCAATGGGACTTTCAAAGTCAATCAAATTTCCAAATAACTTGATTATAGAATAACTATTTATTGCCTTCTTAAACCCTAAGATAGCAGGAACCCTCCCCATTCTCTATTAAGACCCATATTTATCCCAGTCCTGGAACCTCTAAGGCATGGCTCATTATTCAGCAGGCTACTCTCCAACTGATACTGCATCTGCTAATCTCAACCTAATCAATGCAACCAGTACCACCTCTACATGTTTTACTTTGGACTGTGTCCACAGACAACATGCCTGCGATGTCAACCCTTCAGCTCCAGTACTCTGGTGAAATCATTCCTAGCTCACAGGACTCCTTAATTCCATTTGAGGTAGTGCACTTCCTAACAAAGCCCCAACACCTAGATATGAACCAGGGCCCAAGAGACAGAGAACATGTACACATGTATCCATAAGTGAGGGGAAAATATATACCTTAAAGCAAAAGTACACAATTGTTTGCAGTAACCCAGTAAGTGTAGCAAGCAAGTGAAAAGACCTAAAAAAAAAAGTCAACATATGGGAGTTGGGCAGTAGCGCAGTGGGTTAAGCACAGGTGGCACAAAGAGCAAGGACTGGCCTAAGGATCCCCTTTCGAGCCCATCACTCCAAGGCTAACCTTGTCAGACAAAAGAAAACAAAAGGTGGATAAGGGCAAGAGACCAGTCTGCATAGTTTTTTATTTTTATTTATAAAATGGAAATATTGGGGAGTTGGGCGGTAGTGCAGCGGGTTAAGCACATGTGGAGCAAAGTGCAAGGACTGGCGTAAGGATCCCGGCTCCCCACCTTCACAGACAGTGAAGCAGGTCTACAGGTGTCTTTCTCTCCCCCTCTCTGTCTTCCCCTCCTCTCTTCATTTCTCTCTGTCCTATCCAATAATGATGACATCAACAACAATAACTACAACAATAAAAAAACAAGGGTAACAAAAAGGAAATAAGTAAATAAATAAATGGAAATATTGACAAGACCATAGGATAAGAGGGATACAATTACACACAGTTCCCACCACCAGAACTTCGTATCTCATCCCCTGTTGGTATGCTTCTAAAAACCCCTTCTGTTTCATTAGTTTAATCCCCCTGCTTAACACTATTCTATTTACATAACCACTTCATTCTATTTACATAACCACTGTTAACAAGCACCACCCTCCCTCCAGGGCATTGGTGGTTCAGTGGTAGAATTCTTGCCTGCTCCGCCCCCTCTCCTTGTCACACCCTGATTTTCACCAGTCACTTTTCTCTCCACCCTCTCCATATCACATCCTGTTCACACCCTCCTTGGGAAGTATATATAAGACATCAGTGTTCGTTTTAGTTTAGCTTAGCTTGGTATAGATTGCTCTGCGTCCTGCATGAATAAAGAGATACTGCATACACCTCAACCATGGTCGTCTGTTACCCGCCCGTGAAGCCAGCTGGGCGAAAACAACAATCCCCTTTCTTGAAAGCTTTCCAATTATTTATCCTTTTGGAAGCATAGACCCAGGATCATTATGGGGTGCAGAAGGTAGAAGGTCTGGCTTCTGTAATTGCTTCTCCACTGAACATGGTCATTGGCAGGTCAATCCATACTCCCAGCCTAGTGGGGCAGGGGTCTGGGGACATGAGGTTCCAGCACACATTGATGGGATCATCTGCCCAGAGAAGTCAGGTTGGCATCATGTTAGCATCTGGAACCTGGTGGCTGAAAAAGAGTTAAGATAGAAAGCAGAACAAACTGAAGGGTTGACATTCCACACCTGAAGTCTCTGGACACAGTCTGCAGTGAAACATGCTGGGGTGGCCCTCACTGTGTTGATTAGGTTGCGATTGGCGAATGCAATATTACTTATTATGAATTGGGAGAAGCATGTGGAAAAGTGATATGAATTGGGAGAAACATGCGGGAAAGTGGGCCCTACCCTAAGGTTCTAGGATTGGGGGAAATATAGGCCCTATAGTGGAAATGTGAGATTCCTGCTGTCTTAGGGTTCAAGAAGACAATGGATAGTTATTGTTATCATCACATTATTTGGTAATTGGGTTAAGTTTGAAAGTCCCTTTGTTAGGGTTTGCTGCATAATACCCAGCTTCTTGTATATAGCTGTGACACTGGTTGCTTCTGATCTACCTGGTCTAGGCTTTTGAGAGAGTCCGCATATCAAAGACTCAGCCTATATATTAAAAAGACTCAGTCTGTGTTTTAAAAAGTTCAAGACATACTATCAATTTTCCCACTCTCATATCAATTAAATAGTGATTTATATGACTACATTTTCATAGTATTCTCTAATTCCATCGCAGGTGGTTCACTTCCTGACAAAGTCCCAAAACCCAGATATAGACCAGGTTCCATGAGATAGAGCATATGTTCACATGTATCCATAAACTAGGACAAAATATATACCTGAAAGCAGAAGTACACTAGAGTTTGCAGTGAGTATCCCCCAACACTTCATCTCCACTATTCCAACCTTTGGGTCCATGATTGCTAAACAATTTGTTTGGCTTTGTATGTTAACTCTCTTTTCAGCCACCAGGTTCCAGATGCCATCAGGATGCCGGCCAGGCTTCCCTGGACTGAAGACCCCACCAATTTGTTCTGGAGCTCTGCTTCCCCAGACACCCAGCCTACTAGGGGAAGAGAGAGTCAGACTGGGAGTATGAATCAACCAGTCAACTCCCATGTTCAGCGGGGAAGCAATTACAGAAGCCAGACCTTCCACCTTCTGCAACCCACAAGGACCCTGGGTCCATGCTCCCAAAGGGATAGAGAATGGGAAAGCTACTGGGGAGGGGATGGGATATGGAGATTGGGTGGTGGGAATTGTGTGGAGTTGTACCCCTCCTATCCTACGGTTCTTTTAATGTCTCCTTTCTTAAATAAATAAATTAAAATAAAAAGAATCATAATCACTATTTAAAAAAGGAAAGCAGAACAAACTGTTGACTAATCATGAACCTAAGGGCAAGAATATTGCAGATGAAGATTTTGGGTATCTGTTTTGGAAAAACCTAGTGGGTCTATTTTAGGTATATTCCAAGAGGCTCGTGGCTTTACTAGTTTTTGCTTGAGCTTGCCATCTAATATGCAGGTGGATCCAAGTTATTTTCTGGGGGCATGGTGTAATAATTGGAAAAAGGATTAGAAAGATGGATCAGAGAAGAGAGTAGCTCAGCTCACAAATGTAGGAAAAGTATATAAATATTGTTAACTGCAAGCCCCATCGTTTTGATCTGGGGCCTATATTCAGCACAGGAGCCTATGTAACCTCTGCATTCCTGTAGGTCTGAGCTCATATTCTGTGGTCACAGCTAGGAACATTCCAGGCTGCAGTAATTTCAGAACCCATCATTCTCAGGTGGTAGAATATGTTGTCCAACCTCCCTTTGGAGAAAGGAACAGTCCCTAATATTGTTGATCCACATTGAGGTCCTACCTACAGGGCCCCACAGAGGGGTCCATTATGTTGTTCCTGATGGAGATGACCAGTGACAGTGGAGAGAGGACTACAAAAGCTGGATAAGGGCAAGAGACCAGCATATTTTAATGATGACTCTTTTGCTTACTACCAGGCCACCTCATCTCCTGGGACCTTACTCAGGGAATCCTGGGACTCCCACACAGGCATGATGGGCCTAGACCTCTCTCCACTATTAATAGTCTGCACTTGCATAACATTTCCACATAACAATACAACCCCCACTAGGTCCTCCTTGGCCATCATGTTCCAGGACCTGAACCCTCCCCTCACCCAAAAATCTTTTACTTTGGTGCAATGCATAAACTCCAGTTCAAGTTCTGCTTAGTGTTTTCCCTTCTGATCTACCAGACAGTAGTTTTAAGCCACCTGCACATTAGTAAAGTAATGGGCCCATTGCAATATAGCTAAAATAGACTTCCTAGCTACTTTCACCCTCAAGATCCCAAATCTCATCTGCTGTACTCTTACCTTTAGGTTCCTGATTATTTAAAAACATTATTCTGCTTTATATCTCAATGCTTTTCAGCCACCAATTGGAAGATGCTATCATGATGCCAACCTGACTTCCCTGGACAGACAAAATCATTAATGCCTACTGGAACCCCACCTCCCCAGAGCCCTACTCCATTTAGAAAAAGATAGAAACAGGCTGGATATATGGATCAACCAGTCATGTCCAGCAGAGAAGCAATTACAGAAGCCAGACCTCCCACCTTCTGCACACCATAAAGATCTTTGGTCCATACTCCCAGAGGGATAAAGAATAGGAAAGTGTCCAATAAAGGGGACAGGATACAGAACTCTAGTGGTAGGAATTGTATGGAATTGTACCTTCCTTATCCCATGATCTTGTCAATCATTATTAAATCACTAATAAAATAAATTTAAAAATAAGAGTGCATCAAAAAATTTAAGGCACTTTAAAAAATTTCCATTGTCAACTAGTTATAGAGTGTAAGTAAACTATGTGTTAGAAGTATCTTCTCATACTCTTATATATAGTTGCCCCCTTCAATTTTTAATGTGTGAATGAATCATGGAGGAATACTAAAATAGACTTCGTAGCTTCTTCCAACATCAAGACCCCCCAAAGCTCAACTGATATACTCTTACCTTTAAGCTCCTGATTATATTTTTAAATATTAAAATGTAGACCTACAGGTATGCAGAGGCTGCATGGGCTCCTGTACTGAATATGGGCCCCAGATCAAATTGATGGGGTTTGCAGTTAATATTTATATACTTTTCCCATATTTGGGAGCTACTGTCTTCTTTGATCCAAATTTCTAGTCCTTTTTCCAATTATGACACCATGCCCCCAGACAACAACTTAGATCCACTTGCATATTAGATGGCAAGCTCAAGCAAAAACTAGTAAAGCCATGGGCCCCTTGGAATATACCTAAAATAGACCTACTAGATTTTTCCAAAACGGAGACCCCAAATCTTCATCTACAATATTCTTACCCTTAGGTTCATGATTAGTCAACAGTTTGTTCTGCTTTCTATCTTTTTTTATTTTTTATTTATTTATTTATTTATTTTTCTGTTTTCTATCTTAACTCTTTTTCAGCCACCAGGTTTCAGACACTAACATAATGCCAACCCTACTTCTCTGGGCAGATGACCCCATCAATGTGTCCTGGAACCCCATGTCCCCAGACCCTTGCCTCACTAGGAAAAGAGAGAAACAGGCTGGGAGTATGGACTGACCTGCCAATGACCATGTTCAGTGGAGAAGCAATCACAGAAGCCAGACCTTCTACCTTCTGTACCCCATAATGATCCTGGGTCCATGCTCCCAAAGGGATAAAGAATAAGAAAACTTTCAAGGGGAGGGATTGGATATGGAGTTCTGGTGGTGGGAATTTTGTGGAATTGTACCCCTCTTATTTTATGAGCTTGTCAATATGTCCATCTTATAAATAAAATTTAAAAATTATATTTTGTGAGGATATAAAAATGCATATTCTGAAGCCTAAGACAGATACTGAGATGGTACATGTTAAACATGTTTACAGGTGAAGCAAAGGCTAGTGTTTTTACTAGAATAACAAATGTATTCAATTTTACAAATCACCTAATATCAAGTGTTGACTGAATTTTTATATTAAAAGGTATTTTTAAGAACAAAAGTACAAGACTTTGTCTTTGTAGAATGCATGACTCTTGTCCAGCACCATTCTAAGAATCATATGCAAATAAAGCCTTTGACTCTCTCACAATAGCCACTAGCACCAAGTTCTACTTACTCCATTGTTTCAATGAAGACTTTAAAGCAAAATAACAGTTAAGATGACAAAAAAACTTTTCCAAGTCCAGAAACTCTAGCTCCATGAACCACAATTTTATTCATGAATAAATCAGCTTTAAATGTTCATTACCATGTTAAGCAGGTTCCCCCCACCCCAGCTCTATGGTTCTTATTTATGTAACATGATCAAAAATAAAAGCATTGGTTAATAAAAACAAGTTTCAGGGGTAAAACCAGGAATTGTTTCTTCAATAAAATGGTAAAAGATTACTCACATTCTACCTATGAGTGTATATATATATTTTATTTTTATTAAAATGTATATTCTTTTTTAAATTTTTATTTATAAAAAGGAAACATCGACTAAAACCATAGGATAAGAGGGGTATAACCCCACAAAATTGCCATCACCAGAACTCTGTATTCTGTCCCCATCCCTGATAGCTTCCCTATACTTTACCACTCTGGGAGTATGGACCCAGGGTCATTATGGGGTGCAGAAGGTGGAAGGTCTGGCTTCTGTAATTGCTTCCCTGCTGAACATGGGCGTTGGCAGGTCTATCCATACTCCCAGCCTGTCTATCTTTCCCTAGTGGGGCGGGGCTCTGGGGAAATGGGGCTCCAGGACACACTAGTGGGGTCATCTGCCCAGGGAAGTCCAGTTGGCATCATGGTAGCATCTGGAACCTGGTGGCTGAAAAAAGAGTTAACATATAAAGCCAAACAAATTGTTGACTAATCATGAACCTGTGATAATTGCTTTATTTCCCTGCTTAAAATAATTCAAAAATGATAACTTTGGACCCAAGTATAACTAGATATTAGAATAATGAACATTTTAAAATTCTTAAGAAAAGCAAATTCAAGTCATGTCATTTAGATAATTTATTAATAAGCTATATTATTATGAAATTATTATTTTATTTTTAACTTGATAAGATTTGTATTGATTTACAAAAAAGATCAAGAACATATGCTGCAATTTACAGTGTGAGCCACAAAACAATGGTAAAGTAATACAACCTTCAAGCTAAAAGAACAAAAAGGAATAATAAAACAACAAATGAATTCAAAGTAAGATGAGAGAAATAGAACGTTGATTAGATCAGTCAAATAAGCATTGAGTCAGAGAAGAGAACAAACCATAAATGTATCTGAAATTTTATTGAGTAGGGAAAGATGTTGGTAGTTTCATTGTACAGGGAGAACAAAAACTGGAGTTTGAGGCCAAAGTGTTAGAACACTGTGTTGTGTGCATAAGGGCTTTGCTTGGCCAAAAGAAGAAAGAGGAGGAGGAGGAAAGGAGTGAAGTAAAGGAGGAGGGAGGGAAGAGGGAGCGAAGGAAGAGGAGAAGGTGAAGGAGGAAAGACAAATGGGGAGATTAGAGGCTAGGAGGAGGCAGAAAGGAGGAGGAGGGTGAGGAGGAAAAGGTAGAGGAGAAGAAGAAAAGGGAGGAAGAGGAGAAAAAAGAAAAATGGAGTTTGGAGACTTCCCAGGTTAGTGAGCCTATTTCAAGCAAAATCACACTGAGAGACATGCCAAATAAAAATTCTTAGGCAGTCGGGAGTAGGGCAGAAGGTTAAGCGCACATGGCATCAAGCTCAAGGACAGGTGTAAGGATCCCGGTTCAAGACCCCAGCTCCCCACCTGCAAGAGGGGTCTGCTTCACAAGCGGTGAAGCGGGTCTGCAGGTGTCTTTCTCTCCCTCCCTCTGTCTTCCTCTCCTCTCTCGATTTCTCTCTGTCCTATAAAAAACAATGACAAAAATAACAGTAATAACAACAACAATGATAAGCAACAAGGGCAACCAAAAGGAAAAAATAGCCTCCAAGCCCCAGTGATAACCTGATAACCCTGGAGACAAAAAAAAAAAAAAATCTTGAAGATTTATCTCACCTATCTCATAAGAGAATAAGAGAGAGAGATCCAGAGCAACACTCCATCACATGCAGCACTGGGTATCAAACTGAGAGATGCCAGCATGAAAGTCCTGCACTCTACCAGCTCAACTATTTACCTAGCCTCCAAATAAAACATTGTTTCCGTGGTGATTTGTTGTTGTTGTTGTTGTTACTGCTCATTTTGTTGGTCATTACTGGAGCTTTACTGTTCACCACCTTCCTAAGAAATAAGCTAAACAAATGGAAAAACCAACAACTTTTCTTAATATGCAGCCAGGTGGTAGCGCACCTGGTTGAGCACATGTGTTACAATGCAAAGGGACTCAAGTTCGAGCCCCCAGTCCCCACCTGCAATGGAAAAGCTTTGCAAGTGATAAAGCAGTGCTGCAGGTGTCTCCTTTCTCTCTTCCTCTCTATTTCCCTTCCCCCTCCCTCTTTATCTCCCCTTCCCTCTCGATTTCTGGCTGCCTTTACCCAATAAATAAATAAAGTTTTTTTTTAAAAAAAAAAAAAGACAGGAGGAGGGTCAGCAAGGAAGAAAATAGTTCACTTGAATTGTGTGCATGACCCTGGTTTGAGCCCAGTCCCCACTGTAGTATAGAAAGATATTGTGCTGTGGTGTCTTTTTCTCTACATAGTCTCTGCCTTTCTATCTGAGAAAAAAATTCAATCAACATCACCGAAGCCCCAGTGATTATACAGAGACCGAGAGAGGGGGAGAGAGACAGAGAGTAAGAGAGCATACAAAAAGATATACCTATTGTAAATTATGTTAATAGGGTTTCCAGGCAGAAACTTAAAAAATTATTAGTGATTTAATATTGATTTACAAAATTATGAGATAACAGAGGTATAATTCCACAGCATTCCACCACCAGAGTTCTGTGTCCTCATTCTCTCCATTGGAAATGGCAGTAGTTCTCTCAAGGTTACAGATATGGGTTGACTATTATTTCTGTAACTATACATTTGCCTATTTTTTCCTACGGTCCTACTTTCTCTTCCTTTCTAAGTCACATCTACGCCTACTGCTACTTCCGAATGTCCTTCCCTGTTTCCACTAATCTCTCCAGGTGCTGATAGAACTGGAGTTGTGAGCCCAGTAGTCATCTTCCCCTGAACATAGTCATCTTCTCTGAGGGACATGGGCACTGACCAGTTGATGCGTATCTCCAGCCTGTTTCTATCTTTCCCTAGTGGGGTAGGGCTCTGAAAAGGTGAGGTTCCAGGACACATTGGTGAGGTAGACACAAACATAAACTTTTAAATGATGAGTTTAATGTTTTCAAGGAAGCAGAGGAGTGTATAAACAACCTTATCTCCAAACTGGAATGTGGAAAACAAAATAATGGAGTGATAATGTGGAAAACAAAATAATGGTAGTGATGTTCAGCTTCTGCTCCAAAATGTAAACAGCTTGGAGGGTCTCACCACCTTCCTAAGAAATAAACTTAACAAATGGATAAAAACGAACAATTTTCTTAATATGCAGCAATGAACTGAGACCTCAAGGCAAAACAACACTCTCCCTCCAAATCTGGAGATACAGGAAGTATCACATCTGTGGTGTGTTTATTGAAGCAGTAGGCTCTGGAGTCAGTAATAGGTTAGAGCACTTATAGGTTAATTTTGATATATGTCTATAGGCATACTATAGAATTAAAAAGACTTGAAAATTCATTGGAAGGGGAGAAAAATAGTTCACCATGTAAAGTCTGTGCCTTGGCACTCATCGCCCAGGTTCAAACCACAATACCACATGGGAGGTGCCTTTGTCTTGGAAGTATGAGGTGGAAAGTTTTGGTGCTATATTATTTCTCCATTTCACATTACTTTCTATCTCTGTCACACTCTATCTGAATGAAAAACCAGAGAGTGGCGAAATTGTGTGTGAAAAAAGAAACTGACTTAGCTATCCCACATCCATATCCAGCAGAGAAACAATTACAGAATCCAGAACTCCTTCCTTCTGATCCCCAAAAATAAATTTGGTCTATACTCCCAGAGAAGGGAAATGTTAGGGAAAGAGGGCCAGAAGGCTCTGAAACCTAGTTCCACCAGGACCCAAAATATTTGTCACCAATAATGTTTGCTTTTTAAAATTTTTTTTATTCATAAAAGGAAATATTGACAAAACCATAGGATAAGAGAGGTACAGCTTCACACAACTCCCACCACCAGAACTCTTTATCCCATCCCTTCCCCTCATAGCTTTCCTATTCTTTAACCCTCTGGGAGTATGGACCCACGGTCATTGTGGGATGCAGAAGCTTGAAGGTCTAGCTTCTGTAATTGCTTCCCCATTGAACATGGGTGTTGACAGGATGATCCATACTCCCAGCCTGTCTCTCTCTTTCCCTAGTTGGGAAATGTTTTGGGGAAGTGGAGCTCCAGGACACATTGGTGGGGTTGTCTGTCCAGGGAAGTCTGGTCGGGGAGTCCTGAGATTCCCAAACAGACATGATGGGCCTAAACCTCAAATAAATTGCTATCTCCATTGTTAACGATCATTTCTATCAGGAACAACGAAACAGACCCCTTTGTAGGCCCCCACAGGACCTTGCCCTCAAACTGGACAAACAATGGTGGAGAATGTCCCATCCTCAGAAGGAGGATGGACAACATACTCTATGCTACACCTGAGGAAGATGGGTCGATATTGGGGCAGCATGAAATGTTCCTACTCATGACCACAGAATGTGAGCTCAGATCTAGAGGGATGCAGAGGTCACATAGGCTCCTAAGCTAATTATGGGCCCCAGATCACATCAAATCGATGCAGTTTACAATCAACAATATTTACACCCCTTTCCCATATTAGGGAGCTACTCTCTTCCCTGATCCATGTTTCTGGTCCTTTTTTTCAGCCATGACATCGTCTCCCCAGACAATACCTCGGATCCACTGACATATCAGATGTCAGGCTCAGGGGCAAAAAGAAAAAGGGGGGGGGAGAACATTTGCTTTTATACCATCACTGAGAGAGAAGAGAATCTGGAGAACACCTGAGGAGGTCAGGTGCTTTTTCTCTTATCTGAGGGGGAAGAGATACAAAGAAAGACATGTGGAAGTTATATTAGGTGTAGCTGTGGCTTAGAAGGAAAGTGAAGGCAGGACAGTAGATTTGAATAAAAATGGGCAATATATAGTCAACCCATCTCTATGACCATGGCACAGAACAGTGATGGAGGGAGTGGTGTCGAATTATATCCATACTATCTTATAATCTTGTAAATCACTATTAAATCATTAATAAACTTTAAAAAGCCTTGCTACAAAAATAAACAAAGAAAGTTCACAGTATCGGGGTGCATTTTACCTTCAGGCATCTCAAAAGGTTCTCAAAAAATCAGAATTCCTTTATGTTTCTGGCAGAGGGAGTGAAACATAATCATTTTTCATTATGCCTGGGGGAATGGTAGCTATTTTTAAACATGTCCCTAGTTTCCCTTATAACACGGCTGTCCTGTGAGGGAAACTTTTCTACCAGAGTCTTATCTGACTTGCAGAAATGACAGCTGGCAACTTCCAACTCCATTTTAATTTATTGCCTTCTGTAGAGGAAGAGAAAAAAAAAAAGAGTTGTTTCTGAGTATCAAAACCCAGGGAGATTCGTGTCCAAGATTTAATCATGAGATTTTTAGATGCTTTCCTTCTTGAGAACTTTAACATCACATCAACAGATATTTGGTATAAGAGCAGTATATTGTAACTGTATTATAAGAAACATATTCCTACTTGGAGAAATGCAAAGACATTAGGAAACAAACAAAATATGAAGTAACTAAAACATTTGAAATCTATGACTATAGCAATATTAAACAAAGCCTTGCTCCAAGCTACAGTGATATAACATCAATTCAGACTAGAGCAGTGAAGCCCCTGTGACAACAAAATAAATAAATAAATAAGCAAAAAATATATACTATGCTAAGTCAATGCTTAGAGAAAAGCATGCTTAGAGAAAAGTCAATGCTTAGAGAAAATATATACTATACTAAGTCAATGCTTAGAGAAAAGCATGCAGCTTCATGCATTTATCACAAAACAAAGGCATGAGATCTATCATCTTTCACCTTAGAAAATTAGAAAAGGCAAACAATGTAAGCTGAAAACAAATGAAAGAATAAAAGTTTGCGGGCCAGGTAGTGGCACACACAGTTGCGCACATACATTACTATGTTCAAATATCCAGGTTCAAGCCCTTGGTCCCAACCTGCGGGGGGAGATTTCACAAGGGTGAAGCAGTGCTACTATCTCTCTGTCACTGTATCTGTCCCTCCCCCTCTCAGTTTTTCTCTCTCCTGCCAAATAAAAGGGAGGGGAACTGACTACTGACAGTAATAGATTTCTTATGTAGTCACCAAATTCTAGCAATAACTATGGTGGAAATTTGGGGGGTGGAGAGAAAAACTTGAGTGAAAACAAATGAAATTGAAATCAGAAATCAATACTTAGATCAATGAAACTAAAAGCTGTGTTTTCAAGGATCAATTAATCTCTAGTAGGACTGTGAAAGAGAGATCATACAAATAATTAATATTGGAGTTGAAGACAGGTTGATACTAAGAATCCCACAGATGTCAAATGAATAATAAATGAATATCTAAGCATACAATCTGAACCCAAGTTAGATAAAATTAAATAATTCCTTGAAAGATACAAAGATCACCCTTAATATATACCCTCGGAAGGCCTATATCTACTAAGGTTACAAAATCAGTAATTGATACACTTCCAAAAAGAAAAACTAGTGTTGGTTGCTTCATTTGTAAAAGACATAATTTTTTTAAATTATTTTATTTACTTATTGGTAAGAGTAGGCAGAAACTGAGGCAGAAATGGGAGATAGAGAGGGAGATAGAGGGAAATGGGAGATAGAGATAAAAGGAAAGAGAGATACCTGTAACACTGCCTCACCACTTGTGAAGCTTTCCTCCACAGCTGGGATCTGGGGGCTTGAACTCGGGTCATCAAGAATGGAAATGTGCACTCCACCTGGCCCCTAACAACAAATATTTAAAGAAGAAATTACACCAGGTCTTTATAATCTCCCCCAAAAAAATAGATGCAGAAGAAATACAACCTAACTCATTTAATGAAGTCAATATTACCTTAATGCAGAGACCAGATAAAGGAATTACAAGAAAAACTATAGACGACTAATTCACATATTATTTCTGCAAACTATTCAACAAAATATTAACAAATTGAATGCAATCACGTGTAACAATAATTACAGACCATAACCAAACTGTGTTTTTTCCAAGTATGTAGAAAAAACTTTCTGTTGAAAATCCAGGAAATAAAATAAACTGTTCACTGTAGAAAACATTCAACTACATAATTACTGTAGAAAATACAGAACTATAACTAAAAGGAATAATACAGCATTAAATTCAGACTTAAAGTTCCAGTAGTTATGTAAAACATGGTTTTAGAAACTTAGCCTAACGCTCCCAGTAACCATAGAAAGAGTCAAAACAAAATTTGCCATGTACTATACCCAATATAGAAAGGTGCAAGAACCAGAACATATTATGCATTATATTTTACCTACAATTCCCATTTGTTTTACTGAAGGTATAGTTTCTAAATTCAGTCACCTTCTTCAGCTTCAATCTTATATTCTCCTTCAACATTTTTGTGTAACTCTACAACTTTTTATTTGTTCAAGGAGACACTTCTCCTGCAGCCCTGGCATTTTTTTTTCAAGATGTGCATCTTTCTACCACTTCAGAATGGGCTCTTCACTCAGGACTTCTACTTATATAAAAGCACTACTATTTTCTGGAATGCTTTCATGAAATGAATGTTGTCATAACAGTACTCCTGGATCCCCAGTAATAGAGTTAGCTCAGATTGACCTAGTAAAGACGGTAAATAAAGGGCTCTAATACTTCAAGTGCTTGATGACTTGTTCTGTTATACAATCTCCTCTTTTTCCTTTCCTACAGTGCTCATTACACTAGAACAGACAGACCATTTTGATAACAGTGTGTTCTGGGACATTGTTATTGTTGTTTTCATCTCCTTGACATATAAAATTGTAATCTTAAATGGATCATTGCAGAACATCTGCTCTTAAAATTCTTGCTGGAGTAGATTTTGAGCTCCTATGATTTGCTGACTCTGAAAATATTCTGAAACCCCCTTCAAGCCTATCTCAGTAAAAATATTTTGTGCACAATTATTTACTGAGTTGAAAAGATTTCATTAGTCTGTTATCCATGCCAATTTTCCAAAAACAAATAGTGTATTGATGTGTTTTCACTTATCTAAATTCAAAGAACTTTCTGACAAAAGCTGTTAAAACCTCACCTTTAACTGAGTACTCTTTATACAGGCTATAAAGAATAGATGCATTAAATGTTCCAATTAGCCAGAATAATAACAGTCAACATAGCCAGCTTGTTCTTCTCTCACTCTGAAAAAATCCCATTAAGAACAGCGGCAGCTTTTTTTCACTTCATCTTCAAACCCTTTCTCCAGGTACTTGTAGTACTTCTTTAGCTTTAATTTTAATCTTTTTTTGTAATTTTTTAATCTTTATCTGTTGGATAGAGACAGTCAGAAATTGAAATGGAAGGGGGTGATAGAGAGGGAGAGAGACAGAGACACGCCTGCAGCACTGCTTCACCACTTGTGAAGCTTCCCCCTGCAACTGGGGACCAGGGGCTCGAACCTGGGTCTTTGCACACTGTAACATGTGCGTTCAACCAGGTGTGCCAACACCTGGCCTCTTCATTAGCTTTTAAAAGCCTGAACAAGGGCTAACCAAATCGTTCATTTGGATAGTGTGCTGCTTTGCCATGTGCATGACCCAGGTTGAAGCTCAACACCCCTTCTCATTCTCTCTCTCTCTCTCTCTCTCTCTCTCTCTCTATTTCTCTCTCTCTCTCTCTATTTCCCTCTCTCTCTCTCTCTCTCTCTCTCCCTCACTTGCTTGCTCTCTCTCTCCCAAAAACAAATGTAATGAAAAATATCTGAGAATATGTTTGTATGGTCTCTAGATCTTCCTATGTTTCAACCTTCTGTATATGTCATATCATTTGCCAATGTAAGACCAGAAGTCAGGATTCTACTAGACACTACAATCTCAAAAAGTGTTTCTTCATATTGAAAATAATCAAGTTATGTTCTAGAAACATAAAAAACCCCTCTACTATTACCTCCAATTTAGTACTGGTTACTTGAATACTAGAGCATTAATACTAGAGCATTAAAACTGAGTGGGGTTGAACCTCCTATTGTGTATCATTTTTAATAGCACGTGGGCCTCATTGTATACATAATTTCATTGCTTCTATGTCAACTTTTTCCAATAATATTTAAAGTTTTTTATTATTATCTTCATTTATTTATTGGATAGAGACAGCCAGAAATCAAGAAGAAGGAAGAGCTAAAGAGGGAGAAAGAGAGACATCTGCAGCCCTGCTTCACCACTTGTGAAGCTTTCCCTGCAGGTTGGCACTGGGATCCCATTATTTTTATCTTAGATACACATACACTCAGAGAAAAAAAAAAAAGACAGAGAGAGACTATTACAAGTAAATAGGTTCCCCGGTCTGATGGACTGTCTGATTTCTTAAATCTCTTTAGAAAGTCACAGTGGGCTTCCCAGCACCAGGTTTATTATGGTAGTTGTCAAAAAAATAAATAAGATTTCGTGAGTCAGGTAAGATAAACTTTATTTATAGAGAGGAAACAGGAGATGTATGCAAGACACCACAGACAGCGATCCTAGTTTCCTGGGAACATGTCCTCTTTTAAAAAAAAAAATTTTATTTATAAAAAGGACACACTGACAAAAATCATAGGATAAAAGGGTACAACTCCACATAATTTCCACCACGAGAACTCTGTATCCCATCCCCTCCTCTGATAGCTTTCCTATTCTTTATCCTTCTGAGAGTATGGACCCAGGGTCATTATGAGGTGTAGAAGGTGGAAGGTCTGGTTTCTGTAATTGCTTCCCTGCTGAACATGGGCATTTGTTGTTCTCATCCCTCCTCTCAATTTCTCTGTCCTATCAAATAAAATATAAAGAAGAAAAATAAAGAAACAAATGTAAGATGACCAGAGAAAAGTCAGAAACTCCCAGTACAGAGACAGCTGTGGTAGTGTCTCCTATCTAGTTTGGTTTGTTTTTGTGAGTATTTGCTTTATACTTTGTATGAGAGTGAAGAGTGACACTATTTGGGCTAAAGGCATTGAACACGCATACAAGTGTGTGTGTGTGTGTGTGTGTGTGTGTTATTTAGGATAGATGCAGAGAGAAATTGAGGTGTGTAGGGGAGATAGAGAGAGAAAGAGACACCTGTGCCACTGATTCACTGTTCATGAAGCATCCCCTCTGTGGATGGGAACTGGAGGCTTGAACCCAGGTCTTTGTGTACTGTAATAAGTGCACTCAACTGCTTGCAACAACACCCAGACCCTAAAGGTACTTTTAAAATAGCAGCTGGAACAACGGTGCTCTGACATCCTTCTTTTTTCATGAAAAGAGAATAAAAAAGACCCATGTGAAAGATGTCCTCCCTGTATCAAGATGAAAGAAATTCTTATCACCAGAGATGTAGGTTGAGGCTGAGATTTATGTACAAATGGATCTTGTTTAAATAAATTTTATCTTCCTTAGGTCTCACCATATTTTAGTTACTTTACCTGTTGTTACCTCTTCCTTCAATCTAATATGAGTAGTTTTGACACTGAGTCTTCATTTTTACTTGAAGTCATATAGTATATATAACATATATGAAAGTAATTTGCATATTTTCTCTTTGTATTTTATTTGTGTTTTGAAAAGATGTCCCATTGCTGAACCTAAGTTGAAGAAAATGAAGATCTTTCCTGTCCTACAATAGTTATAAATAAAAGCATTTATGCCAAGTAAGTATATAAATATTTAAATAGAACATGGTAAAAAATAACTTTAGACAATACTAGAGGTCTTTAGGATTTTTTTTCATCTTAGAATAGCATTACTTAAATTTGAAGCAGGAGCTTTTGGAAAGATGGCCAAATAAGGGGAATATGTTTACTTCCTCCAGTAAGCTCAGAAAGCTGAAACAAAGAATGGAAAGATTTGAACAGAAATTATCCTGACACTTACTTGAACAGAATTTCCACAGCAAGGGACAAAGAGATAGCAGAAAGCCAGAGAGGATAAAGAGAGAGGCATTCTTCTTCCTCTTATCCTCCTCCTCCTTCTTCTCCTTCCTCCTTCTCCTCCACTTGTTCTTCTTTTCTTCTTCTTCTTCTTTTTCTTCTTCTTCTTCTTCTCCTTGTCCTTCTCCTTCTCCTTCTCCTTCTCCTTCTCCTTCTCCTTCTCCTTCTTCTTCTTCTTCTTCTTCTTCTCCTCCTCCTCCTCCTCCTCCTCCTCCTCCTCTTCCTCCTCCTCTTCCTCCTCCTCCTCCTCCTCCTCCTTCTTCTTTAACAGTTTAATACAAGAAAGCACCATTTTCATTTTTTTTCAATAAAAAAGCAAATTAATTGGTAATCCAATAAGCACTGTCTCACCAAATCAGTGTTTCTCATCTGAATGTGATTTTTGTCCCCTTTTTAGTGAGATAAGCCAGAAACAGAATGACAAATATCTGATGCCCTCTCTCTTAAGTATAACTCAGGAAATAAATAAAGGGAAAACACAGGGTTCAACCTAGACTAGTTGTGGTTTACTGGAGCAGATCCAAGGACTATGAAAGGTGGAGCTGGGAGAGGATTAAGAGAACATGGGAAAGACAGTTCATTAACATGGAAACCTTGATAGATGGCAAGAAAGGATTTCTAAGATGCAAAAATTTCCTGGGGAGGATGCACTGCTGGTGGGAATGTAAATTGGTCCTACCTCTGTCAAGAAGAGTCTGGAGAACTCTCAGAAGGCTAGAAATGGACCTACTCTATGATCCTGCAATTCCTTTCCTGGGGATATATCCTAAGGAACCCAACACACGCATCCAAAAAGATCTGTGTATATATATATATGTTCTTAGCAGCATAATTTGTTATAGCCAAAACCTGGAAGCCACCCAGGTGTCCAACAACAGATGAGTGGCTGAGCAAGTTGTGGTATATATACACAATGTAATACTGCTAAACTATTAAAAATGGTGACTTCACCATTTTCAGCCGATCTTGGATGGACCTTAAAAAATTCATGTTAAGTGAAATAAGTCAGAAACAGAAGGATGAATATGGGATGGATGATCTCACTCTCAGGCAGAAGTTAAAAAACAAGATCAGAAGAGAAAACACAAGTAGAACCTGAACTGGAAGTGGCAAATTGTACCAAAGTAAAAGACTCTGGGGTGGGTGGGGGGAAGAATACAGATCCAAAAGGAAGACAGAAGAAGTGGGGGTTGTACTGTTATATGGAAAACTGAGAAATTTTATGCATGTACAAACTATTGTATTTACTGCAGGATGTAAAACATTAATTTCACAATAAAGAAATTTTTTAAAATGTACTGGGGTGGGGAGGGACATAGGAGGAATATGCACTAAACTCCAGCAGCCCTATACAATCCTATACTTATAGTACTGGGAAGGGGCAGGAGACAAAAGGATATAATTCCATAGTAGGTGTCATTTTCATGGGAGCAGCTGATGGATTCCATAATGGATCACAGCTTCCATAGGGTGGGGCTCACTTTCCTGCTTGTTTCTTTCAAGTCATACCAACTGATACTGCATCTGCTGATCCCAACCTAATTAATACAACCAGTACCACCTTGGGAGGCTTCACTTTGGACTGTGTCTAGAGATGTCAGGTGTGGAATGTAAACCCTTCAGTTTCATTACTCGGATGAGACCTTTTCTAGCTCATATGACTCCTTAACTCCATTTTGAGTGGTGCACTTCTTAACAAAACCTCAAAACCTAGAGATAGACCAGGGTCCATGAGACAAGGAATGTGTACACATGTATCCGTAAGTTAGGGGAAAATATATACCTTAAAGCAAAAGTGCACAATAATTTTCAGTGTCAATAAATGAAGCAAGCAAATAGAAAGACGTAAAAGGACACCTTTAAGTACCTAATGAAACAGTTTCTACTTAGACCTAGATACCTTCTTGACCTACCTCCAATTATACATCCCTCAATCACTCCTAAGCTGATCTTGTCAGACCAAGTAAGGACTGAAAAGCCTGAATAAGGTCAAGAGACTGGCATACTTTAATGATGACTCTTTAGTCACTACCAGGTCACCCCATCACCTGGCACCCTAGTCAGGAAGCCCTGGGGTTCCCACACAGACATGATGGGCCTAGACCTATAACAGATCCCTCTTGCCACTATCACAGGTCATCTCCATCAGGAACAACATAATGAACATAATGGACCCCTTTGTGGGCCCCTGCTTACAAGACCTGGCCCTCAATGTGGATCAATAATGGTAGCGAATGTTCCATTCTCCAAAGGGAGGTTGGACAACATACTCTACCTACTACATGAGGAAGATGGGTCCCAAAATTAGTGCAGCCTGGAATATTCCTATCCATGACCACAGAATGAGAGTTCAGGCCTACAGGGATGCAGAGATTACATAGGCTCCTGTGCTGAATATGGGCCCCAGATCAAATCGATGGGGTTTACAGTTAATAATATATATATACTTTTCCCATATTTGGGAATTACTCTCTTCCCTGATCCAGCTTTCTAGTCCTTTTTCTAACTATGACACCATTTCTCCAGACAATACCTTAGGGCCACCTGCATCTTAGCGCTCAGACTCAGGCAAAAACTAGTAAAGCCATGGGCCCCTTAGAATATACCTAAAATAGACCTACTAGCTTTTCCCAAAATGGAGACCCCAAATCTTCATCTGCAATATTCTTGCCTTTAGGTTCATTATTCGTCAACAATTTGTTCTGCTTTATATCTTAACTCTTTTTCAGCCACCAGGTTCCAGATGATACCATGATGCCAACCCAGCTTCCTTGGGCAGAGAACCCCACCATGTGTCTTGGACCCCAGCCTCTACAGACCCCTGCCCGACTAGGGAAAGAGAGAGACAGACTGGAAGTATGGATCGACCTGCCAATGCCCATGTTCAGTGGAGAAGCAATTACAGAAGCCAGACTTTCCACCTTCTGTACCCCACAATGATTATGGGTCTATACTCCCAGAAAGATAAAGAATAGGGGAGCTATCAGGGGAAGGAATTAGATATGTATCTCTGGGGGTGGGCACTGTGTGGAAATGTACCCCTCTTATCCAATAGTCTTGTCAATATTTCCATTTTATAAATATTTTTTTTAATCTTGGGGCCAAATTCTAGATTAATGCTCTGTCTACCCTCAACTAAAAGCAAGACATACATCTGCTGTTGGACAGTAAGGGAGGATATAAGGTGAAACTCAGACTGGGTGTGATGTATTACAACAAAGCAAAAGACTCTAGAGAGAAAAGGACAGGATGAAAGGACATTTGGGGTCCTGGTGTGTCTTCTAGACACGAATCAAGGGGGAGATGAGAGGCTATGCCCATGTGTTAAAGACTATACTGTAAACCATTAGTACCCTAATAAAATGGTTAAAACACACAACAAATATACAGAGCGTATATTCCCAAACCTATTGGATCTGAGGACTCATTTTCCCTTCAAAAGTAACCCAGAACTGGTATCTCAGATCCCTACTCTACTGAAGTTCATTACGCAAGTGCCCTGAGAGAAGACTCAATTTTCTACCCAGGTCTGCTAAAATTCACTGCCAGACATGGTGACTATGGACTCTTGTTCAGCATCTGAGCTCACTGGACATTAATGATATGGCTCCTGCTAGGCACAACCCTGGTCTTCACAGGCCTACATGAACACAGGTGTTGCCAGACACAGCTGTAATTCCTGTGACCAACCAGTTCTACTCACATATACACACCCATTTCAGGTTCTTACATAGCACCATAATGTGCAGAAATAGGATTCCGTCTGCACCAATTGCACCAATGGATCAAGCCAAAACCCTGGAAAATATCCCAAATGCAGCAGAACTATGTAAGTCACCTGGTGGGAACTTTGAAGCAACAGTCCAAATGTCTGGATCTGAAACTAACCAAAATGAGGAGACTGATGGAAGAAAAAAAAAAATCAGCAAGGTCATAGAAAATGTGAGAAAGATAAAAAAAAGAGAGAGAGAATGAAAGAGTACAATGACTGACTTAAAATGTACAATAGAAGGGACTACCGGAGGTGGGGCTACGAGCAGCAGCAGATCTGTTTCTCTCCTCTCCTCTCCCAGATCAACTAGCAATACCAAAGGAGACCACCTGGGACTGAAACAAGACAGGACTAGAACGACTACAGGAACCCACAAAATCACTGGTGAGTGCAAACACACGTGGCTGGTGACAGAGAGGAGACTAGGGAAAGACTAAGTGGCTGGTAACAGTCGGGCGGTCTATCAGTTGAGACACCACCTCCAGTCTGCTCCACCAAAAAGGGGACAGCTGAAGGGAGGAGAGGACTCCCCTGAGACTCACCAAGTGCAACCCTGAGTCTCCATTGCTACTGCCCTCAGATCTGGAGCAGCGGCAGGAAGGGACACCGGGGGACAGAGATCTAACCAGGAAATTCAGAAGACTTATAGCCTGGCGGCATAGCTGTGGGGCTGGGCTGTGAAAGTCTTTTGCATAACCACTGGAATATCTCTGCCACACCCTGCCTTATCTCTTGGTCAGGAGTCAGTGATTAAGTTAAGAAGCCTACTTATAGTTAGAAGCCCTCAGGCTCCCATAGCCTACAGAAAAGAAAAAAAATAATAAAACAGAGGCTTTTAAAAAACTGCGATCCAACTCAGGGATTAAAATACTATTGAAACAACTGTTAACTTCCACCACTGTGAACCCTTTAATTACCTTACATAGACACAAGTCAATCCAGGAAATAGTGATCAGTAATTTGAAAAGTACTAAGAGAGGGAACTCATAACATAGTATATAAAATGGGTAAACCAACAAGAAGAAATATTGGAGAAACGAACCAGGACAACAGTCCAGCTAAAAGCCCTCCAAAGGGTGAAGCACAAAATAACGAGGTCAACATCCAATCATTAGCTAAGTAAATAATCACAGGAGTGAGTAAAGAGTTCGAAAGAATTGTAACCAGAAATACAGGAACAACAAATGAGACTCTGGAAGAAAACACTAATTATCTCAAGGTTATTAGAGAGCTGAAAGCTGAAATAGCTGAGCTAAGAACACAACTAGCTGAACAAGCTAAAACAGTACCAGAACAGGGAAACAAAATAGATGAACTCCAGAAAACAGTAGAGGACAGAGAGAATAGAATCAATGAGGCTGAAGATAGAATTAGCAAGATCGAGGACGAATTAGAGACAACTAAAAAAGAAGTAAGAGATCTCAAAAAGAGATTAAGAGATACTGAAAACAACAGAGACCTATGGGATGACTTCAAAAGAAACAATATACACATTATTGGCTTACCAGAGGAAGAAAGAGAGGGAGAGGAAGAAAGCATTCTTCAGGCCATAATAACTGAAAACTTCTCTAGAGTAGACAACATCAAAGACATAAAGATTCAAGAGGCCCAAAGGGTCCCATACAGATTTAACCCAGACTTAAAGACACCAAGACACATCATATTTAGAATGGAAAGGAATAAGGATAAAGAAAGGATCCTGAAGGCTGCAAGAGAAAAAGAAAGAGTTACCGACAGAGGAAAACCCATAAGATTAGTAGCAGACTTCTCCACACAAACACTACAGGCCAGAAGAGAATGGCAAGTCGAGTGCTCAATGAGAAAGGCTTTCAACAAAAACTACTGTGTCCTGCTAGACTGTCATTCAGACTAGATGGAGACATAATAAATTTCTCAGACAAGCAACAGTTGAAAGAATCAACTATCACAAAGCCTGCTCTGAAAGAAGTTCTGTAAGGTCTCCTATAAACAACCAGACCACCATAAATAGGACATATATGAAAACGCCCTAAAACTCTACAAGAATGGCATTAAAATATCTTTAATCTTTGATATCAATAAATGCCAATGGCCAGAATTCACCTATTAAAATGCAGAGTAGGAAGATGGTTCAGAAAATACAACACAACAATATGCTGTCTACAGGAAACCCACCTCACTCAACAAGACAAACACAGACTTAAAGTGAAAGGATGGAAAGAGGATCAGTCAATCAAGAGGACTTAACAATTATTAACATCTATGCACCCAATGAGAAGGCATCTAAATACATCAAACATCTACCAAAAGAGCTACAGCAATATATAAACAGCAACACAGTCATATTAGGGGACTTCACATCTCACTCTCTCAATTTGACAGATCATTCAGGCAGAAAATCAATAAAGACATAAGGGAGCTAAATGAGGAGATAGATAAACTAGAACTATTGGACATTTTCAGAGTCATTCATCCCAAGAAACTGGAATACACATTTTACTCAAATCCACATGGGTCATTCTCAAGGATAGACCATATGTTAGGCCACAAAGACAGCATCAGCAAATTCAAGAGGATTGAAATCATCCCCAGCATCTTCTCCGACCACAATGGAATTAAACTAACACTTAACAATCAACAAAAGATTAGTAACAGTCCCAAAATGTGGAAGCTCAACAGTACACTTCTTAACAACCTCTGGGTTAAAGAGCAAATGAAGGAAGAAATCAAAATGTTGCGAGACTTGAAAGAAAATGAAGACACAAGCTATCAAAATATTTGGGACACAGCTAAGGCAGTACTGAGAGGGAAGTTCATAGCTATACAAGCACACATTAGGAAACAATAAAAAGCACAAATAAACAGCCTGATTGCACATCTTAAAAACCTAGAAGAAGAACAACAAAGGAACCCTAAAGCAACCAGAAGGACAGAAATCAATAAAGTTAGGGCAGAAATAAATAACATTGAGAATAAGAAAACCATACAAAAGATCAATGAAAGTAAATGTTGGTTCTTTGAAAGAGTGAACAAAATAGACAAACCTTTAGCCAGATTCACAAAACAAAAAAAGGGAGAAGACCCAAATAAATCAGATACTAAATGAAAGAGGAGATATCACAACAGACACCGCAGAAATTCAATATATCATCCGAGGCTTCTATGAACAACTATACACCACCAAGCTAGAGAACCTGGAAGAAATGGACAGTTTCCTAGATACCTACCAACTTCCAACACTAAGTAAAGAGGAAGTAGATAACATGAACAGGCCCATCACAGCTAATGAAATTGAAACACTTATCAAAAACCTCCCCAAAAATAAAAGTCTTGGACCAGATGGTTTTACAAATGAATTCTACAAAACCTTCAAAGAACTAATACCTCTACTTTGAAAAGTCTTCCAGAAGATTGAAGACACTGGAATACTCTCTGCCAGCTTCTATGAAGCCAACATCACTGATACCAAAAGCAGACAGGGACACAACCAAAAAAGAAAACAACAGACCAATATCTCTGATGAACATAGATGCTAAAATACTGAACAAAATTCTAGCCAACCGTATACAGCAGTAAATTAAAAGATGTTCATCATGACCAAGTGCGGTTTATCCCAGACATGTAAGGTTGGTTTAATACACGTAAATCAATCAATGTGATCCACCACATCAACAAAAGCAAGACCAAAAACCACATGGTCATATCAATAGATTCAGAGAAAGCCCTTGACAAAATACAACATCCCTTTATGATCAAAACACTACAAAAAATGGGAATAGATGGAAAATTCCTGAAGATAGAGGAATCTATATATAGCAAACCTACAGCCAACATCATACTCAATCGTGAAAAACTGGAAGCATTTCCACTCAGATCTGGTACTAGACAGGGCTGCCCACTATCATCATTACTATTCAACATATTGTTGGAAGTTCTTGCCATAGCAATCAGGCAGGACCAAGGAATTAAAGGGATACAGATTGGAAGAGAAGAAGTCAAACGCTCCCTATTTGCAGATGACATGATAGTATACATGGAAAAACCTAAGGAATCCAGCAAGAAGCTTTTGGAAATCATCAGGAAATACAGTAAGGTGTCAGGCTACAAAATTAACATTCAAAAGTCAGTGGCATTCCTCTATGCAAACACTAAGTTAGAAGAAATTGAAATCCAGAAATCAATTCCTTTTACTATAGCAATAAAAACAATAAAATATCTACGAGTAAATCTAACCAAAGAAATGAAAGACTTGTAAACTGAAAATTAAGAGTCACTACTCAAAGAAATTGAAAAAGACACAAAGAAGTGGAAAGATATTCCATTTTCATGCGTTGGTAGAATTAACATCATCAAAATGAATATACTACCCAGATCCATCTACAAATTGAATTCTATCAACATCAAGATCCCAAGCACATTTTTAGGAGAATAGAACAAATGCTACAAATGTTTATCTGGAACCAGAAAAGACCTATAATTGCCAAAACAATCTTGAGAATAAAGAACAGAACCGGAGGCATCACACTCCCAGATCTCAAACTGTATTATAGGGCCATTGTCATCAAAACTGCTTGGTACTGGAACATGAATAGACACACTGACCAGTGGAATAGAATTGAGAGCCCAGAAGTGAGGCCCCACACCTATGGACATCTAATCTTTGACAAAGGGGCTCAGATTATTCAATGGGGAAAGCAGAGTCTCTTCAACAAATGGTGTTAGTAACAATGGGTTGAAACATGCAGAAGAATGAAACTGAACCATTGTTTTTCACCAAATACAAAAGTAAATTCCAAATGGATCAAGGACTTGGATGTTAGACCACAAACTATCAGATACTTAGAAGAAAATATTGGCTGAACTCTTTTCCGCATAAATTTTAAAGACATCTTCAATGAAACGAATCCAATTACAAAGAAGACTAAGGCAAGTATAAACCTATGGGACTAAATCAAATTAAAAAGCTTCTTCACAGCAATAGAAACCACTACCCAAATCAAGAGACCCCTCACAGAATGGGAGAAGATCTTTACATGTCATACATCAGACAAGAGTTTAATAACCAACATATATAAAGAGCTTGCCAAACCCAACAACAAGACAACAAATAACCCCATCCAAAAATGGGGGGAAGGACATGGACAGAATATTCACCACAGAAGAGATCCAACAGGCCAAGAAACACATGAAAAAAATGCTCCAAGTCTCTGATTGTCAGAGAAATGCAAATCAAGACAACAAGGAGATACCACTTCACTCCTGTGAGAATGTTATACATCAGAAAAGGTAACAGCAGCAAATGCTGGAGAGGGTGTGGGGTCAAATGAACCATCCTACACTGCTGGTGGGAATGTAAATTGGTCCAACCTCTGTGGAGAACAGTCTGGAGAACTCTCAGAAGGCTAGAAATGGACCTATGCTATGATCCTGCAATTCCCCTCCTGGGGATATATCCTAAGGAACCCAACATATCCATCCAAAAAGATCTGTGTACACATATGTTCTTGGCAGCACAATTTGTAATAGCCAAAACCTGGAAGCAACCCAGGTGTCCAACAACAGATGTGTGGGTGAGCAAGTTGTGGTATATATAAACAATGGAATACTACTCAGCTGTAAAAAATGGTGACTTCATCATTTTCAGCTGATCTTGTATGGACCGTGAAAAAATCATGTTGAGTGCAAAACGTCAGAAACAGAAGGATGAATATGGGATGATCTCACTCTCAGGCAGATATTAAAAAACAAGATCAACCCCTCCTACCTTATGCTTTTGTTCACTAATCCTTTCTTAAATAAAAAATTAAAAAAAAAAACAAGATCAGAAAAGAAAACAAGTAGAATCTGAAATGGAATTGGTATATTGCACCAAAGTAAAAGACTCTGGGCTGGGTGGGTGGGTGGGGAGAATACAGGCCCATGAAGGATGATAGAGGACCTAGTGAGTGTTGTATTGTTATATGGGAAACTGGGGAATGTTATGCATGTACAAACTATTGTACTTACTGTTGAATGCAAAACATTAATTCCCCAATTTAAAAAAAGTGATAAAAAGACCCCACCAATGTGTCCTGGAGCTCCGCTTCCCCAGAGACCCACCCTACTAGGGAAAGAGAGAGGCAGACTGGGAGTATGGACCGACCAGTCAACACCCATGTTCAGCGGAGAAGCAATTACAGAAGCCAAACCTTCTACCTTCTGCAACCCACAATGACCCTGGGTCCATGCTCCCAGAGGGATAGAGAATGGGAAAGCTATCAGGGGAGGGGGTGGGATATGGAGATTGGGTGGTGGGAATTGTGTGGAATTGTACCCCTCCTACCCTATGGATTTGTTAATTAATCCTTTCTTAAATAAAAAAGAAAAAAATTAAAAATTAAAAAATGTACAATAGACGAGATCAACAGCACAGTGGTAGTTAAAGACCAAATCAGTGTAGTAGTGTATAAAGCAGAGACAGTGAACAAATGACCAGAAAAAGGAAAAAGAATAGAAACAAGTGAAAACAGCATAAGAGTGTTATGGAGGGGGTCGGGCGGTGGCGCAGTGGGTTAAGCGCATGTGGCGCAAAGCGCAGGAACCGGAGTAAGGATCCCGGTTCGAGCCCCCGGCTCCCCACCTGCAGGGGAGTCGCTTCACAGGCGGTGAAGCAGGTCTGCAGGTGTCTATCTTTCTCTCCCCTTCTCTGTCTTTCCCTCCTCTCTCCATTTCCCTCTGTCCTATCCAACAACGAATTGCGTCAACAAGGGCAATAATAATAACCACAATGAAACTACAACAAGGGCAACAAAAGGGGAAAAAATGGCCTCCAGGAGCAGTGGATTCATGGTGCAGGCACCGAGCCCAGCAATAACCCTGGAGGAGGAAAAAAAAAAAAAAAGAGTGTTATGGATTGACATTAAGAGCGTAAATATTCACATAATAGGAGCTACAGTTGAAGAGAGAAAGGGGGCAGAACTTTCATTTAAAAAATGAGAACTTGTCCTAAGTGTAAAGAGAGACAGATAGCCCAGATCCAGGAAACTCAATTAATTGTAAATAAAATAAACCGTAATATATACACAGCAAGACATATTATTGCTAAAATAGCAAAGGCCAACTCTTGCCATTTCCTGTTTTGTGGGCAAGGATGTGGAGAAAAAGAAACTGTGATGTGCATTTTTTATATTCCCTAAAGAGTCCCTTTTATGTTAATGCTATGCTTCTTTGTACAGAAAAAAATATTATAATAATACTCAAATTTGATAAGCAATACACTGGTGTGTACATTATGGAAGAAAAGATGTAAGATGGATAGATAGATAGATAGATAGATAGATAGATAGATAGATAGATAGATGGGGAGATGATAAAGAAAGGCCATTAAGTGCAATGAATTTGTTAATTTCTTAGGCTGGTACCGAGCCCCAGTGATAAACCCTTGTGACAATAAAAAAAGAGAGACTTCTACAGGGATGCCAAAGTCACATAGTCTCCTAAACTGAATATGAGTCCCAAATCATATCAAATTGATGGGGTTTACAGTCAACAACATGTATACACCTTTCCCATATTTGGGAGCTAAGCTTTTCCCTGATCCAGCTTTCTGGTCCTTTTTCCAGCCATGACATTATCTTCCCAGACAATAACTTGGTTCTACCTACATATCAGATGTCAGGCTCAGAAAAAAAAAACTAGTATAGTCATAGGCCCTTTGGAATATAACTAAAATAGGCCTACTAGCTATCTACAAAACAGAGACACCCAAATTTTTATCTGCACTATTCCAGCCGTTAAGTTCATGATTAGTCAAAAATTTGTTTGGATTTATATGTTAACTGTATTTTTTAGCCACCATATTCCAGATGCTATCATGATGACAACTGAACTTTCCTCGGCTACCTGCCAGTATGTCCTGGAGCCTCATTTCCCCAGAGCCCTGCTCCACTGCGGAAAGAGAGAGACACGCTGGAAGTAAGAGCTACCTGTCAACACCCATGTTCAGCCGGGAGGCAATTAGAGAAGCCAGATCTTCCACCTTCTGCACCTCATAAATGTCCGTTGGTCCATACTGCCAGAGGGATAAAGAATAGGAAAGCAATCAGGGGAGGAAATGGGATACGGAATTCTCACGGTGGGAATTGTGTGGACTTGTGCCCCCTCTTATCCTATGGATTTTGTCAGTTTTCCTTTTTTTAATATTTACTTATTTATTTATTCCTTTTTGTAGCCCTTGTTGTTTTCTTGTTGTAGTTATTATTGTTGTTGTTATTGATGTTTTCTTGTTGGATAGGACAGAGAAATGGAGAGAGAAGGGGAAGACAGAGAGGGGGAGAGAAAGAGAGACACCTGCATACCTGCTTCACCGCCTGTGAAGTGACTCCCCTGCAGATGGGGAGCTGGGGGGCTTGAACCAAGATTTTTTTTCTTTTTTATTTAAGAAAGGATTAATTAACAAAACCATAGGGTAGGAAGGGTACAACTCCACACAATTCCCACCACCCAATCTCCATAACCCACCCCCTCCCCTGATAGCTTTCCCATTCTCTATCCCTCTGGGAACATGAACTCAGGGTCATTGTGGGTTGCAGAAGGTAGAAGGTTTGGCTTCTGTAATTGCTCCCCGCTGAACATGGGCGTTGACTGGTCAGTCCATACCCCCAGTCTGCCTCTCTCTTTCCCTAGTAGGGTGGGTCTCTGGGGAAGCAGAGCTCCAGGACACATTGGTGGGGTCTTCAGTCCAGGGAAGTCTGGCCGGCATCCTGATGACATCCGGAACCTGGTGACTGAAAAGAGAGTGAACATACGAAGCCAAACAATTTATTGAGCAATCATGGACCCAAAGCTTGGAATAGTGGAGAGGAAGTGTTAGGGGGGTACTCACTGCAAACTCTAGTGTACTTCTGCTTTCAGGTATATATTTTGCAGTAGTTTACGGATACGTGTGAACATATGCTCTCTCTCACAGAAACTGGTGTATATCTAGGTTTTGGGACTTTGTTAGAAAGTGAACCACCTGAGATGGAATTAGAGTATACTATGAAAGGAAAGGTCTCACCCGAGTAATGAAGCTGAAGGGTTGTCATTCCACACGTGAAGTCTCTGGACACAGTCTGAGGTTAAGCATGTTGAGGTGGCAGTTGTTGCATTGGTTAGATTGTGATCGGCAGATGCAATATTATTTGGTATGGATTGGGAGAGGCATACGGGAAAGTGGGCCCTATCCAATGGTTCCAGGACTGGGGGAAGTAGGGGCTCTATAGTGGAGATGTGAGGTTCCTGCTGTCTTAGGGTTCAAAAAGACAATAGATAGTTAATATTATCATCACATTATTTGGTAATTGGGTTCTTTGAAAAAGTCCCTTTGTTAGGGTTTTCTGTACAGTACCCAGTATCTTGTATATAGCTGTGTGATTGGTTGCTTCTGATCTACTTGGTCTAGGCTTTTGAGAGAGTCTGCATATCAATTACACAACCTATATATTAAAAAGATTCAGTTTGTGTTTTGAAAAACTTCGAGACATACAATTAATTTTCCCCCCTCATATTAATTAGCTAGTGATTTATATGACTACATTTTACTAGGAGTGTACATAAACATCATTCCCACCACCCAAAGACTGTGACCCATCCCTTCCACCCACTCCCACCCCCCACAGGCCCAGGAAGCTGCATGTCTACCCCTCAACACAGGGTTTTTACTTTGGTGCCCTTCTTCCAATTTGGTCAGGTCCTGCTTTTAGTTTCCCTTTCATATCTTCTTACTCAACTTCTGTTGATGAGTGGGATCATCCCATACTCATCTTTATCTTTCTGACTTAGCTCACTTAACATATTTCCTTCTAGCTCTGTCCAAGATGGGTCAGAGAAGATGGGTTCATTTTTCTTGATAGCTGCATAGTACTCCATTGTATATATATACCACAGCTTTCTCAGCCACTCATCTGTTGTTGGGCACCTGGGTTGCTTCCAGGTTTTAGCTATTATGAATTGTGCTACTATGAACATAGGAGTACACCTCTTTTTGGTTGGGTGTTATGGAGTCCTTGGGGTATAACCCCAGGAGAGGAATTGCTGGATCATATGGAAGGTCCATGTCTAGCCTTCTGAGAGTTTTCCAGACTGCTCTCCACAAAGGCTGTACCAATTTACATTCCCAATTGCAATGTAAAAGGGGTCCTCTGTACCCACAATCTCTCCAGCATTTGTTGCTGCTGTCCTTTTGGATGTATGCCATTCTTACAGGAGTGAGACGGTATCTTAGTGTTGTCTTAGTTTGCATTTCTCAGACAATCAGTGACCTAGAGCAGTTTTTCATATGTTTGTTAGCCTTTTGGATCTCCTCTGTAGTGAATTTTGTGTTCATATCCTCTACCCATTTTTGGATGGGGTCATTTGCTTTTTTGGTGCTAAGTTTGCCGAGCTCTTTATATATTTTGGTGATTAATTTCTTGTCTGATGTATGGCATGTGAAGATCTTCTCCCATTCTCTGAGGGGTCTCTTTGTGTGATAGTTTCTTTGGCTGTGCAGAAGCTTTTCAATTTGATGTAGTCCCATTGGTTTGTTTCTGCTTTAGTCTTCCTTGCAATTGGGTTTGATTCCTCAAAGATGTCCTTGAGATGTAGGTGGGAAACTGTTTTACCAATGTTTTCCTCTAAGTATTTGATTGTTTCTGGTCTGACATCTAGGTCTTTGATCCATTTAGAGTTGATTTCTGTTTCTGGTGAGATAAAGTGTTTCAATCTCATTCTTCTGCATGTTACAACCCAGTTTTCCCAGCACCATTTATTGAAGAGAGCCTCCTTTTTCCATTTAATCCTTTGGGCCCTCTTATCAAAGATTAGGTGTCCATAGGTGTTGGGATTTATTTCTGGGCTTTCAATTCTGTTCCACTGGTCTGTGTGACTATTTTTGTTCCAGTACCATGCTGTTTTGATGATGATGGCTTTATAATATAGTTTAAGGTCTGGGAGTGTGATCCTCCATTTCTGTTTCTTTTCCTCAAGATAGTTTTGGCAATTCTAGGTGTTTTCAGGTTCCAGATAAATGATTGTAGTTTTTATTCTGTTCTCTCGAAGAAGCTTGGTGGTACTTTGATGGGTATTGCATTAAATTTGTATATGGCTCTGGTGAGAATATTCATTTTGATAATATTTTTTCTTCCAATCCATGAGTATGGGATATTTTTCCATTTTTTGGTATCAGTTTCTATTTCCTTGAGTAGCGACTCATAGTTTTCAGCATACAAGTCTTTCACTTCTTTGGTCCACTTTATTCCTAGGTAGTATTTGATTGATTTTGCTGAGACAGTAAATGGGAGTGATTTCTGGATGTCTTATTCTTCATATTTAGTGTTTGCATAAAGAAATGCCACTGAGTTTTGTACATTGATTTTGTAGTCTGACACCTTGCTATATTGTGTAATGACTTCCAGTAGTTTTCTGCTGGATTCTTTAGGTTTTTCTATGTATATTATCATATAATCTGCAGAGTGAGAGCTTGACTTCTTCCCTTCCAATCTCTATTCCTTTGATTTCTTTCCTTTGCCTGATTGCTATGGCAAGAACTTCCAATACTATGTTAAAGAGTAACGGTGACAGTGGACAGCCCTGTGTAGTCCCCGATCTGAAGGGGAATGGTTTCAGCTTCTGTCCATTTAGTATGATATTGGCTGTAGGTTTTCTATATATAGAATCCACTATCTTGAGGAATTTCCCATCTATTCCTATTTTTTGTAGAGTTTTGAGCATGAATGGGTGTTGGATTTTGTCAACCCTTTCTCTGCATCTATGGAGATAATCATGTGGTTTTTGGCTTTGCTTTTATTGATGTGGTGAATGACATTGATTGACTTACGGATGTTGAACCAGCCTTGCATTCCTGGGATGAATCCCACTTGGTCTTCATGAACAATCTTTTCGATATGTTGCTGTATCCGGTTGGTCAAGATCTTGCTTAATATTTTGGCATCTATGTTCATCAGAGATATTGGTCTGTAGTTTTCCTTTTTTGTTCTGTCCCTATCAGCTTTTGGTATCAGGGTGATGTTGGCTTCACAGAAGGTGGAAGGGAGTATTCCTGTTTCTTTAATCTTATGCAAAAGCTTCAGAAGTATGGGTACTACTTGAAAGTTTTGTAGAATTCGTTTGTGAAGCCATCTGGTCCAGGACTTTTGTTGTTGGGGAGATTCTTAATAATGGTTTCAATTTCTTTGTCTGTGATTGGTACATTTAGATTTTGTAGTTCTTCTTGGTTCAGTTTTGGAAGGGCATATGCTTCTAAGAATTGCTCCATTTCTTCCAGATTCTCTAGCTTGGTGGCGTATAGTTCTTTATAGAAGTTTGGCAGGATTCTCTGGATTTCTGTGGTGTCAGTTGTGATATCTCCTCCATCTTTTACAATTCTATTAATTTGAGTATTCTCTCTTTTTTGTTTGGTGAGTCTGGCTATGGGTTTGTCAATTTTGTTTAATCTTTCAAAGAACGAACATTTGGCTTCATTGATCTTTTGTATGGTTCTTTTATTTTCGATGTTGTTTATTTCTGCTCTAACTTTAGTGATTTCTGTCCTTCTGTTTGCTTTAGGGTTCCTTTGTTCCTCTTCCTGTAAGTCCTTGAGGTGTGCAGTAAGGTCGTTCATTCGAGCTTCTTCTTGGTGTTTAATATGTGATTGTATGGCTATAAGATTACCTCTCAGTACTGCTTTAGCTGTGTCCCAAATATTTTGATAGGTTGTGTCTTCATTTTCATTTGTTTCCAGGAACATTTGAATTTCCTGCTTGAGTGAATCTCTGACCCAGAGGTTCTTAAGGAGTATGTTGTTTAGTTTCCAAATTCTGTGACTTTTAATAATTTTCTGTTTGTTGTTAAATGTTAGTTTTACTCCACTGTGGTCTGAGAAGATACTTGGGATGATTTCAATGTTCTTGAATTTATTGATGTTGTCTTTGTGGCCTAACATATGGTCTATCCTTGAGTATGTGTTATGTGGATTTGAAAAGAAGGTGTATTCCAGTTTTTTGGCGTGAAGGACTCTGAAAATGTCCAAGAGGTCTAGTCTGTCAATCTCCCACTATTATTGTATTACTATTGATGTATTTTTGAAATTCTTTCAGTAGATGCTTAATGTATTTAGATGGTCCCTCATTGGGTGCATAGATGTTAATTATTATTAAGTCTTCTTGGCTGATTGATCCTCTAATCATTATGTAATGTCCTTGCCTGTCTTTTATTACTTTATTTAATTAAAATCTATCGTGTCTGAGATGAGAATGGCTGTTCCTGCCTTTTTTTGTGGTCCGTTAGCCTGTATGATAGTTTTCCATCCTTTCACTTTAAGTCTGTGTTTATCTTGTTGTGACAGATGGGATTCTTGCAAGCAGCATATGGTTGGGTTATGTTTTCTGATCCATCCCCCCACCCTGTGCCTTTTGATGGGTGAGTTTAAGCCATTGACATTTATTGATATTGTGGATTTAATGTAATGTATTGTAGTGCCATTGTTCAAAAAAATTTTTTTGTTGTTTGCTCTGATATATTGCCAGTATTATAGTGATGTTCTTGTTTATAAGAGGTCTTTTAGAACCTCTTTCAGGGCTGGCTTGGTGATGGTTGCCTCCTTTAACTGTTGTTTGTCTAAGAAGGTTTTCATCCCTCCATCTAGTTTGAATGAAAGTCTAGCAGGATATATTATCCTTGGTTAAAACCCTTTTTCATTCAGGGCTCAATAGACATCTTGCCATTCTCTTCTGGCTTTTAGAGTTTGAGTGGAGAAGTCTGCAGATAATCTTATGGGTTTTCCCTTGTATGTGACTTTTTTGTTTCTCTCTTGCAGCCTTTAGGATCCTTTCTTTATCCTTACTTCTTCTCATTGTGACTATGATGTGTCTTGGTGTCTTCAGGTCTGGGTTGATTCTGTTTGGTACTCTCTGGGCCTCTTGAATCTTGATGTCTTTTCTGTTATTCAGGTCTGGGAAGTTTTCTTCTGTTATTTCCTCTAGAATATTTGCTTCCCCTTCCTCTCTTTCTTCCTCTGGCAGGACAATTATACGAATGTTATTTCTTTTGAGATCATCCCATATGTCTCTGTTGTTTTTTTTCAGTGTCTCTCAATCTCTTTTTAAGCTCTTTCACCTCTTTCTTAGTTTTCTCTAACTCATCCTCTGTCTGACTAATTCTGTTTTCTGCTTCTTTTAGTCTGCTTTCCCTTGCCTCAGCTTCTTTTTTCATTACAGCTATTTCAGCTTTCAGTTCTCTAATTGCCTCAAAATAATCAGTATTTTCCTTGGGGTCTCAACTGTTGTTTCCCTAATACTGCCATTCCTGTAATTAAAGAGCAGTAAAAGGAAAGGTTTTTTTTTGATTACTTTATTTTTAATTTAATTTAATTTAATTTTTTAATTAGCTAGGAGGAGGGAGGGGAGAGTCTGTAGAGGAGGTAGGAGTAACGAGTCAAGTTCCTCCCACAATAGATAAGATGCCCCCTACCCTAGCAATGAAAGATACCCTAAGAGTTAATTCTGATCAACCTAAAGGGGGGGAAGATATATGCCTTTATATAATATTAATAATAAAATAGAGCAGGGTAAAAAAAAAACCCTGTCCAGGATTACCTCAAACCTGATCAGAGGCAGCTGATTGTTAAGAATTAGAAAAAAAAAACCCTCAGGACTAGACAAGGATAGCTGAAATAGACAGTTATGCAAATCTACTATTCACTGTATATTCTAGGGGTAGCTAAAGGAGGAAGGGAAGTTGAGCAGAGATACTCGCAGTAAGAGTCTACTCTGAGTCAGAATTCTTCCCCAAAATAATTCCCAAATGTGTATCAGTGAATTCAAAAAAGCAGACTGTTTGGTGGTGTGGGGGATGGGGCCTGTGGCTTTGGAACTGTAGGACTAAGGAAGAAAGGATGACAAGAATGAGAAAAAGAATAAAAGAAAGAGAGAGATAGAAAAGAAAAAGATAAGAAAATGAACCGTCGTAAAAGAGCGGTGAAAGGAAAGAGTTTTTTAAATTTATTTTTAATTATTTACTTAGCTATGCAGGGTGAGGTGTGGGGGTTGGCTACTTAGCAATAAAAATGGCCAGAAGTTTCAGAAGGGTATAGACTTAGAATGAATGATACTCCCTGGTGGGACAGGAATCTTGGTAAAGAAAGAAGCTCAGCAGGGGAGCCTGCTAGGAGCTGGTCCCCAGGGACTGGTTATGGGGGGGAAGGGGGAGGAGGTGTGCTTAATAATTTTAAAAGAAAAAAAATTTTTCCCTTTTTTTCTACTCTATTTTTTAATCCAAATTAAGTTATAGTCACCTCCTTAATGTCACCGCTAGGACTCCTTATTGACTGGCCTACTAGGCAGAAAATCCTACTGTTTCCAGAAGATGTGGTCAGAGCTCAAGCCACTAGCAGCTTCCCAGTCTGCCATCTTCTGGGAACCCCCCGAACCAAGATCTTTAAGCTGGTCCTTGCATTTTGCACCGCCTGAGCTTAACCAGCTGCGGTACTGCTGGACTCCACAGTTTTCCTTTTTATAAATAAAAATTTTAGAAAAATGAGAGACTTATTGAGTCACTGTAGACTATTGCACACTTTTACTTGTAGGTATGTATTTCCCCCAACTTGGGAATACATGTGCACATGTGCCCTATCTCATGGGCCTTGGTCTATATATACCTTCTGTAACTTTATTAGGAGGTATGCCACCTTTTGTTTCTCCTGAGATACAGTGGTTGTTTCATTCTTTTGCACATTTCAACCCAATTTTCCCAGCACCATTTAGTGACGAGACACTCCTTTCTTGATTTAATAGTTTGGGTCTCCTTATCAAAAATTAGATGTCCATAGGTGTGGGGGTTTATTTCTGGGCTTTCAATTCTGTTCTATTGATGTTCCAGTACCAGGCTGCTTTGATTACAATGGTCTTATAATATAGTTCTGGAAGTTTGGTGCCTCAAGTTCTGTTTCTTTTTCTCAAGATAGTTTTTTCAGTTCTAGGTGATTTCTGGCTCCAGATAAATTTTTGTAAATTTTGTTCAATTCTCTTAAAAGAAATTTGTTGGGACCCTGATGGGTATCGTGTTAAATATGTATATGTCTCTGGGTAGTACATTCATTTTGATGGTGCTAGTTCTTTCAATCCATAAACATGGGATATATTTCCACTTCTTAGTATCATTTTCTATTTTCATGAATAAGACTCAGAGTTTTCAGTATAGAAGTCTTTCACTTCTTTGGTTAATTTTGTTCCTAGATATTTAATTGATTTTGCCTCTATAGTGAATGATAGTGATTTCTGAACATCATCTTCTTCTGACTTAGTGTTTGCATAAAGGAATGTTACTGATGTTTATATGTTAATTTTGTAGTCTGACGCCTCCCTATATTGCCTAATGATTTCCAGAAGCTTTCTGCTGAATTCTTTGGGTTTTTATCTGTATACTATCATGTCATCTGCAAAGAGTAAGAATTTGACTTCTTCCTTTCCAATCTGTATTCCTTTTATTCCTTTCTCTTGCCTGATTTCTATGGGTGTGCAGACTGGAGAAAAGTAATCTAAGAGCTACAGATTCAGACTGTGGTCAGCTTCAGTGTCAATAGCAGTCACAACAGATAAGGGGAAAGACTTTTTCTATTTTTATTAATGATTTAATATTGATTTACAAAATTATAAGATAGCAGGAGTATAATTCCACACCTTCCCCATCACCAGAGTTCTGTATCACCCATTCCCTCCAGGAGTTCTCCCAAGATCACATATATGGGTGGACTATTATTATATCTACCTGCAGATATATATATATATATCCATATTTTACTATAGTACTGCCTTCTCTTCCTTTTCTTTTTTTTTTTTCCTCTTCTCTCTCCAGGTCCTGATAGAATTGGAGTTCAGAGCCCTCTTGTCATCTTCCTCTAACATTTACCCCTCTGGAAGTATGGACCAAAATTCTTTATTGGGTGCAGGAGGTAGAAGCTTTGGCTTCTGTAATTGCTTCTTCACTGGACATGAACCTTGAGAGGTATATCCATACCCACAGCCTGCGTCTATCTTTCCCTAGTGAGAAGGGATTTTTTAGGGTCTGAATTTCTGTCTGTAAAAGAGTTCCTCCCTGTCCAAGAAAATCTCAATTATTTCTTTGGTTGCAATTTTTGGAGGGAGATTCTGTCAATAGGGAGAACCAATAGCAGGGATATATTCCCACAAGCTTCCTATAACTAAACTTTCCCCAAAGGTACAGGCTTCTAGTGCCATGAGGAGGTGAGCTTTAGGCTCTGACCAAAGCAATGATCACAGGTAAATGTATTTTTAGCAACAGAGGGTAGGACAAGTGCTTCACACACCATTGAAGCCAGTTGTAAAGAGAAACCTGTCTTATAAGAAGGCTGTCAGTGAAGCTCTGCCAACAGATCTTCCCCAAAGATCTGAACTCTAGCTACCTACATTTAGAAGTTACAGGTCTAAAAATGTCTGTCACTGCTTTGAACAAGTGTCATGCTGGTAGTCACAAGAGCTGTCAAGTAATCTCAGGTGCACCAGCAACAGAGGTGGAGGATATTTTCCCCTTCAGGTCTGGTGCTCTCTCCCTCTTGTTGTTTTAACCAGGCTGGTTTCATGGGCAGGTAACAGAGACAACCAGAGACATGCGGCTGGGCTGGGAAGCTGTATTTCTTTATTCACGAACAACGATTCATAAACTAACCCAAACTAATCACCAAACAGAACTCTCCTGCATCCTTCTCACATGGTGGCACCAAGAAGTCTCAAACTCCGTCGGGGTTCTTTGGGGCGAGGACAAGCAGGCCCACGAAACTAGCAGGACTAAACCAATTTTCCTGGCAGGGGGAGAGCTAGACCAAACCAATGTAAAGCATACAACAATTCCCCCTTTTCTTTTTAGCTAAATGACTACAGTATCAGGGGTGTGGGGTGAACAGAAACCTATATTGTACAGGCATTTTCAAAAAAGGAACTGGCACAAACATGGAGAAACGTGTAAGCGAGTAACAAGAACCAGTGTGCTGCCAAGGGTAGGCCTGAGGGGGCCATTTTTTGCCTCTGGGCAAAACTTTATCAGCTTAAAAAAACATTTCCTGCCTCTGGGGGGCGTACTTGCCTCGATGGGCATTTTTTAGCATGGGGGAGGGGAAGGGCCTAGAGTCCCAAAGGCATCTGGCTGCAGTCAGTGTTTGAGACCAGTGAGTCCAGTAGGAGTGCCAGTCGAAAGCAGATGTCCACGGAAGAATGCCAGGGGTAGAGCATTGTATGAGGAAGGTCCGCTGCCACAATTCTGCTTTTCTGTAGAGAATTTGACAGCTGCAATTCACTTACTATGAAACAAACTTGTAGCAGGTTAGAAGTTTATCACAATTGATAACTCTTACAATTAGAAGTCTTTTTTAGAATGATTTTAAGGTTGTTTAGAGTTTAAACAATAGAATGTGAAAAGGTAAACATGAGAATCAAGGAAAGAAAACCTCAGGCATGAGTATCATTAGCATAGCCATTGTGTAATCTACCATTTCTAATAGGGAAGGTAATCGAGAGTTTTACATATCAACAAGTCTATTTAACCTTTTGTTACACCCATTTAAGATGGAGACACACCTTAGGTGTGTGCAGGTTTTGTTTAGACCAACTTAGTTAAAATATTTGATTGTTAACTAATTTTTACCTCAGACTTTAAATGTAAGTTAATTTTATCTTTATGAGAATTATGTTGAAAACCTTTTTCATTTAACTATGCCTGGTAAGAATTTAGCCTTAAAGTTATATTCTTAACTTTAAAGTTAATGTTACCAAACTTTAAACACACACATACACATGGTCTTCAATATATAAGGAGAGAAACTTTTTACGAAGACATGTCATTTTAAACACGAATTTAGATATGTACTGTCTTAGTTGTTGTTGGGGGGGTCACCATCCGGAAGTGGCTTCCTGCGCAGCTACACTTCTAGGAATTGCAGGTTGCGATCTCTGCACGAATCTCTGCGTGTTATAGCTCGCCTGCCTTCAGACCCAAGCTGGAGATCTCGGCCAGGGGGCCCAGTTTCAGCAGGGAGCCTGCAGTCTCCGGGTGGGCTGGGATCTGTCCAGACTTCATAGCACAAGGGCAGGCGGGCCAGCCGTGCAGAAGGCGCTGGCCGAGGTGCCCCGGGGTGGCAGTCATGATAGGCTGCCGTGGCCCTGTCCCATGGCCCTGCCATGTCTGCTGCCCTGCTCCCAGCAGCCAAGCAGCGTGGAGGGAGCCGGTGCCCAGTGCCCCGAACCACGTGGCAGAAAGCTGGCTCATGCGGGCTGGCGTTGGGCTCCTGCAGACTGGCGTTGGGCAGAAACCACAGAGTGGTCCAGAGATAAATGTTCCAGAAACAGCAAAACAGTCTCGTGAAGAAAGGGCAGACACCTTTGGAGATCTCTTCACAAGCAGAAGAGAAGGCCATACTGCATAGGTAGCCAAATTGTCTTCACTTATCTGAGAGATGCACAGGTCTGGTCCCACGTTGTAGGCGCCATATGTTGTTTTAACCAGGCTGGCTCCATGGGTGGGTAACAGAGACAACCAGAGACACGCGGCTGGGCCAGGAAGCTGTATTTCTTTATTCACGAACAACGATTCATAAACTAACCCAAACTAATCACCAAACAGAACTCTCCTGCATCCCTCTTACATGGCGGCACCAAGAAGTCTCGAACTCTGTCAGGGTTCTTTGGGGCGGGGATGAATCTGGCATGAAGCCCAGCCAGTCTATCTTGGCGTTACTCTTGATCGCACCGTGTCAATTCACAAACAGCTCATAAAAACTGCAGCAAAGGTGGGCGCGAGGAATAACATCATTGCAAGACTGGCCAGCTCCTCATGGGGTGCAAGAGCTTCCACACTACGATCATCATCTCTGGCATTATGCTATTCCACTGCAGAATACTGTGCCCCAGTATGGTTCCGTAGCCCCCATGTCCACTTGGTCGATTCCAAATCATATTCCTCCATGAGGATAATTTCTGGAACCATCCATTCCACCCCGGTTCCATGGCTGCCAGTTCTTAGCAACATCACCCCGCCAGATATTCGTCAGGATGTGGCATCATCTAAGTTCATTTCCCACTTCTACGTTCGACCGGACCTGCCAATATACGCGGATATCTTCGCCCACCCTGTTCAACGCTTGACGTCTCATCATCCAATCTGGTCTCCTATGCCTACACTGAGCTTCTCTGTTCCAGATTCTTGGAAACAGAGTTGGCAGTCAGCTGAGGTAAAGAACAAACACCTCATCACAGACCCCTGCAAGCGTCAACCCGGCTTTGACCTAGCACGTTATGATTGGGCCCTCCTCAATCGCTATCGAACAGGCCATGGCCGGTGGGCCGCTATGTTCCATCACTGGGGAGCCAGAGACGACCCGAACTGCCCCTGCGGCTCCAGACAGACTATGACCCACATAGTCAACGACTGCCACCTCTCCAGATTCAAAGGAGGTCTCGGAACTTTACATCAGGCTCAACGTGACACTGTTGACTGGCTACGGAAGAAGGGCAAACGCTAGAAGAAGAAGAAGGGGCGGGGACAAGTGGCCCGTGAAACTAGCAGGACTAAACAAATTTTCCTAGCAGGGAGAGAGCTAGACCAAACCAATGTAAAGCATACAACACCCTCTCTCTCTCTCTCTGTATGTGTGTGTGTGTGTGTATGTGTGTGTGTGTGTGTGTATGTTTGTTCTACCACTGAACTACATTTCCAGCCTATCTCCCATTTTTCCTAAATATACCCCCACTCACTATGTGCTTCAAACATATCCATATAAATCCAACTGTCCTTTTCTGTCATCTTCATTCCCAATCTAATTTAATTAAGAAACTATTTCCCAATAACTGTATGAGTCAAACTATGGTAGTTATATTACAAATTGTTAGATATGAATGAGGTTAAACATCAGCATATTAAGTCCATGCATTACCCTACTACTCATAACCATCCTTCTCAATTTATATCTTTTTTCTTTTTTTTTTTTGCCTCCAGGGTTATTGCTGGGGGGCTTGGTGCCTGTACTATGAATCCACTGCTCCTGGAGCCTACTTTATCCTATTTGTTGCCCTTATTTTTTATCGTTGTTGTGATTATTATTATTGTTATTGATGTTGTTGTTGTTAGGACAGAGAGAAATGGAGAGAGGAGGAGAAGACAGAGAGGAGGATAAAGATAGACACCTGCAGACATGCTTCACCACTCTTGAAGTGACCCTCCCTGCAGGTGGGAAGCCGGGGGCTTGAACTCCATCCTTATGCTTCGTGCCATGTGTGCTTAAACCACTGTGCTACTGCCTGCCCCCATCCTTCTCAATTTGTTATATAAACTTGCAGAAATTTTAAAAGTACACTATGTACATGCATAAAGATGTGTAACTGTTTTTTCATTAATGATTATATACCGAACTTCCACCATGTAAGCAAACATATATGCTCATCAACATTTTCAAATATTTCATAATCTTTCTATGTGTAAATATAATTTCACAGTTTAATGTGTTTTGAGACATGGGTTGTTACAATTTTTTACCCTTAAAAATTATTCCAAACACACTCATCCAATAAATATCTTTGTATACCTATGTTCATAGCAGCACAATTTGTAATAGCCAAAAACATTGAAGCAACCCAGGTGTCCAACAACAGATGAATGGCTGCAAAAGTTGTGGTATATATACACAATGGAATATTACTCAGCTATTACAAATGTTGGTGGAGCCTGAAGGAATCATGTAAAGTGAGATCAGCCAGAAAGAAAGAGAAGGATGAATATGGGATTACCTCACTCACAGACAGAAGTTGAGAAATAAGAACAGAATGGGAAACATAAAGCAGAACTTGGACTGGGTTTGGTATATTGCATTAAGGCAAAAAAAAAAAAACTCTGAAGGAGTGGGGGGGGGGAGTTGAGGGGGGTTCAGGTCCAGGTGCATAATGGTGGAGGAGGACCTAGGCTGGGGGATTAGAATGTTTTCCAGAAAACTGAAAAATTTTACACATGTACCAAAAACTGTATTTACTGTTTAGTGCAAACCATTAAATCCTCCTATTAAAAAAAAACAGAAATGTATGGTATATATACACAATGGAATACTACTCATCATCAAAGCAAAGGATTCGAGGCTGAGGGGAGGATCAGACTCGGGTACATGATGATGGAGGAGGACCTAGGCTGGGGGTGTTTTGTGTTTTGCAGAAAACTGAGAAATGTTACACCTGTGTCAACAACTGTATTTACTATTGACTACAAACCATTAACTCCCCCCTTGATATGAAAAGAAAATCAAAGAGTGCCAGAGAAATAATTCATTGGGTAAAGCAAATGGACTGCCACTTAAGTGACCCAGATTTGAGCTCCGGTGCCACATGGGAGATGATTTGCTACCAGAGAGAGATATACTGCTGTTGTGCGGGAAGCCCTGGCTAGTACCTGGGAGTAGTGAAATCACTCATGTGCAAGATCCTGTTTCCTAAAAGGAAAAAAAGTTCAAAGATACACATTTTACATAAGACAGTTATTTATTATGGATGAATGCTTACAAGTGAATTATTGAATCAAACAGAATACGGCTTTTGAGGTCCTGGTGGACAATGAGAGGAGGAGACTCCAACTGATGGGGAATGAAAGTGTTCTCAGTCATCTATTATATGGAGATATACTATAAATCATCCACAAAAAAACTTACTGAAAAAAAGAAAGACAATATACTTCTTAAAAGGTCTCTCTGAACCTGTAGGGGTTCTACCCATAGATAACAATAGTCTCAAAATTATGCAAGAATTTAAAAGATAATTGAAATGTATGCTTTTCTTCATAAAAATATTGCATGCACTTTTAAACCCCACATTTTTCACATTTAAGAGCATAAGCTTAATTTTTCCATGGAAATAAATATTCAATATGTAGATGGCATAAAGATTTTCAAGTGCTATTCCTATGTGTAAATATAGCATAATGTGCTGATTTTTTAAGAAAGAGAGGCAGAGAAAGGAGAGAAAGAGTCCACAGTAACAATGCTTCCTTTAATGTGTTGCATTCAGGCTTGAACCTAGGTCCAACACATGGCAAAGAAACACACTATACAAATAAACTATTTCACTGACCTAAATGTGCCATTTTTGAGACATTCGAGACATTCATTGTTTAAGTTTTTTTTACTGTTCAAAATAGTGATTTTTTCCAAGACATTTCTTATATTTGAATGTTTAGCAGTGAATTACTGAGTCAAAGACAATAACCTCTTGAAGGTCTCTGAAACCTGCCCAAATGGACCTCAACATCAGTATGTGATCCTACCATTTAAGGGTGCTCCTCTGCACCCCATGCACATGCTCACCAACATTCCCAGTGGTAGAGAAGTAGATCTTCTCCAATATGAATGCCAACAGTAATTTCTATGCATCTACCTCCACCAACCTTATAACTCTGGCAGAAACACTAAAAATTACTTGTTCTTCCACTATACATTCTTGTTATTTCAAAACAGTATCTAAAGTATTGACTTATGTGGAAACCAGAGTTGATCAAGAGGAAGCCTTTCCATGAAGTGCCTCCAGGACTACAAAAACAAAACTGTCCTTATCTCAGAATATATAGTCCTAGAATAAGTCCCAGCACTTCATTCAAAGTTTCTCTCACATCCTTCCTCCCCTTCTGCCACAGTCAGCAGTGAAATGTCACACCTTTAATACCTACTGCCTGGACTGTGGTTCTAACTTCCTCACTGGTTTCCCAATCTCCAGTGGGCACTCCTGTCCCCACCCAAATTCTGGCCCAGACTTCATGCAGGCTGGTTGCATAGCTTCCCATTCACCCTGTGACTCCTCTGGTCACAAAAGGTTTTTGGTATCTCCTGGGAGTGGGGGATGGAGTAGCATGTAGACACCTCCATTTTGCAACATGGGTCTTGCATGATTTGGACTCACTCAACTACAGGATTAGGTTTCTCACCACTTCCCTCTCCTCATTTTGTACCTATGGAGGCCAACTGTCTCCCTGGAACAAGATCCCTGCCTCTACTTCTTCCCATTACTCCTTCCTCTCTCAGTGCCCTCCTCCCAGCTGTCATCTAGCCTTCATGTCATCTGACTCCGCTGTGAACCTTTCTCTAAGCAAGTGTCTATACAGATGATATGTAGTGGTTATGGCAAAAGGCTCCTGATTTTTAAGTGTCTTACACACACACACACACACACACACCTTGTTTTTCCAAATGCAACATCATAAACTCATGATTACGATAAAATTTATTTTTATTTGTTGATTAAAACACCATTTTATTGATGAAACACGAATTTCAGATAAAGCAGTGTAACAAATACAGAAATACAATATGTTCATGATTTGCTCTCTTTAAGTTTTGGTAGAATAATGAGAAAATATCTCAATCTATATAGCAAGAAGGAAAAATCAATGTTTTCTTTGTATAAGCTTTAATATTCATTTGGCAATCTTAAAATGGCCTTGCTTAATCATAACTAGCACTGCTGTTAGTGATCTATGATATTTATTATTCCAAAACAGCCATCGAAATGAGTTCTTTGTCATAGAAACCCAGTGAAAAATAAACAAATACAAAATTCACCATTTCCAGTTATGAACTAAAAAAATCACCTCAGTATTGTTTTGTAACAAATCTCCAATCAGAGTTTGGTCAAAACCTTTAGGACTTTCACTTTCACCACTAGATCACTGTGATTTGCTAATGCTTTGATTTTCTTAACACACACTCCAGATTCTTTGAATAAGAAAAAAAGTGAACTTCTGCTGAATTCTTTTCTGGATGATGCAAGCCCTTCACTGTTGATGTTGTCATTTACATTCTCAAAGATGGTGAGGATATTAAGAAGAATCTCTCTGTCCCATTCCTTATTAAATAGGGAAATCAGTTCTGATGGTACTTTGCAACTGACCAGCTCTTTTGTCATGGCTGGGTTTTCAGTAAAGTTTATAATTAGTTTCATAGTCTGAATTTTGGTGAAGTAATTTCCTAAAAAGAGCAAAGCAAAAAAGTCTGGGAAAGAATAGGAAAGCAAGTGTTGGTAGTGATTAGTCACAGTCATGTTGGTTAATAGTCTCAGTCCGGCCATCTGCACAGCTGAGTCCACACGACATATCATAGTGTCATCACACACTTGACTGATGTATGCCTTAATCTTACCCTGATTTTCAGCATTCACACTCAAGTTATTAAGGGCATTGTAAGCCTTTTCCCTAATAATGGGATCTTTCGTTTTTATCATTTTTGCAATAATTGGCAGACCACCTAATTCACGAATAGCGTTTTGGTTAAATGAATATGCTGCATTATTGCCCAGAGTGACCAAGGCTACTTCTTGAATAAAAGGGTCATTTGTTCTTTCCAGAATGTTGAGGACCCTTTGAAGGTCAGTAGCACCCAGAATGTCATCAATTTTATAAGGAAAGTTGAATTTGCCCCTGCGAACGGGCCATGATGTAGATGGAGTCCTGGTGCTCTTACCTCGGGCCCTTCCCTTGGGTTTTCCACTTGTCCTGCCTCCAGCCCTAGCACCATTTTTGGTGGGGTGACAGCTTCCACCTCTGCCTCCTGGGAAGGGTAAACTTGGTGCCAGGGTCCTGTTCCCAGATATGTTACCCAACCTGCCTCCTCTGCCAGCCTTTGCACTTGCCTGTTCCTTCAGGGTGCTGAACAGGGCCTTGGCCTTTGCCTCTAGGCCTCCTCCACTTTGTACCTTTGGTTGGGCCTCCACCTTTACATGTGGAGCACTCTCAGTTCCCACAGTCACCTCAACCTTGACCTTTGAGTCATTCTGAAGTCTGGCTCCAGCTGCTGCCCCTGCATTAGCTCCTTTCCCAGTTTCACCCCTAGTCTCTGTTGTATCACTAAACTCCTCCGCTTTCTCCTCTTCATCATCATTGTCCTCCCAGAGTTTATCATTCTCATCTCTTCCCCAGGTCAGTCTGTACACACAGTAGCAGGCACCAGCCCCTATTACCATGCCAGCAGCCACACAGCCAGCTTCCCGTGTACGGCCCATGCTGTGGCAAATGCCTGAATCCTGGACAGCGAGGGCTTTCTCTGACCAAGAGGAATGCTCCTACGTCAGGGTGGAGTCTTCAACAAAAGCTAGTAGACTCTGCCGTAGCTGCAAATACGATGGGACCTATAAATAAAGGGACAATTTGAGCCTTCAGTCTCCTCCTGTGCTGTTGCATGCACACAATTGACAAACTAGCAAACTGATGAGGGACATGATGGATGAGGGGCTTGGTGTTTAGATCACAAATTCCCTTTCTCTTCAGGAAAGTAATTTTGAAATTATTTCCCTCTCCCAGATTCCCCTTCAACCACCCCAACCCAGTATGTTCAATCAAAGGTATCCAGTCAGTCTCCTGCCCTTCCTCACCTGTGGGTAGTAGCAGTTTCATGTACACCCTTCCAAATCCAGGAGTTTCTTCTCTTTCTTAGCAGGAAATCACTTTGTATAGTAGACCTACACAAAGGAGTGGGGAAGGATATACTAAGTGCTCAGAGTATTAATGGAGAGGAACCTCCTACGGGACAAACACAGTTCGTCTAGAATTCCCAGGCCCTTGTCTAGTGCTACTGCTCCCCACACACCTCAAACCTCCTACAGAGAAATGACATTAAAATTCACCACCTACCTACCCCACCAGCTCAGATCTCCTCCAGGCCTACCCCCTTCAGGCTCTATCTTAAGTCATGCCACACTCCCTTGCCAGTCACAAAATGGATGTTGGCAGGGAGAAGCAAGCCAGGAATCAAATACTGGAAGTCTCCAACTCTCCCCTTAACTCTTGCCACCCCAACTGTCTCAAAAGTACCTAGGAATGCCTTCCCCAAGACATTATACTAACTTCCAGGGCTCAGGAGCAATTTCCCTCCTCCCTCTTCTGTCTCCACCAGACCTGATCTGAGGTTTAACAACTAGGGGACTGAGTGCTAGATGACAGACCAACACCTAGGACACTTCATGCCAAAAAGTCATTTGAGTCTTTCCTGTCCCCATCCTGGTTGTCTCCTGAAACTTCCCTCTCCCTGTCCTGTCCTTTCAGGTCTGGTACCTGCAGAGCATTTTCTTTTGCAAGCTCCAAAATGATATAGCGAGGAAGAGAAGGAAGGGCATTGGGCCCTCTCCAGTTAGCAGTTTCCACGGTGTTCTCCACCCCCACAGACCCTCCAGTGTGCCCACCCTCACTCTGACCTACCTGTTTCCAGACAATTTTCCTATTCTTCTTATCTCTGGAGTGGTCTTCGAGAGGAAGATTCACAGAAGCACAGGCGCAACACGGCAGAGGGATAGCTGGGCAGACACAACTGCACTTTGGAGAGCCCCAACACCAGCTTTTCGGAATTCAAGGGCCTGACAGTGAAACCGATTTCACTTTTTGCTCTCACCCAGCCCCCTCATTTCTCGGGACTCCACTGACTTCAGTCCTCTCCCCTCTCCCCAGCAGGCGGCCATTTCCCCAGCAAAAACCACACCCCTTTTGACCAACTGGAAAAGGGGGGTGGCGAGGCGGGGCAAGGAAGTAGGGGAAAAAGCAGAGGGAGTGTAAAGCCAAGGAATTCTTATATTCCCCCTCCCGGAGGCACCATTTTCTTTCTCATAGTAGCTGCTGCATCTCTTTTCCTACACAGAAGTGCTGGAGAGTCCAAAACTGACCCATTGGCATAGAACTCACTCATCTTCTCTCCTGCTCCACCGGCCAATCCCACCTTTCCTCTGAGCCCTAGGAATTCAGAGCAGATTCTTTACTCCTTTGCTATGACTGGTACAAAGCCCTAATGAAAGACGGGGGGGGGGGGGGGGGGGGCGCCGGGGGGGGGGGGCGGCGTGAAGAGAGGAGGAGGATGATACACCAAAGCACAACAGCAAGATTTCGGTTTAGTTGACCGGCCAGTGCACTTGGCACAGATCTTAATAATTTGCTCCTTCTGGTTCAAAGCCCTGATTGCAAGAGGTCTCTCCTGCCCCCCCCCCACCTCTCTACCCCGCCTTAAGTCTGGACTGTCTAGTAGACTATAACCACAAATTTACCAGGTTTGCTCTTTAAAACACCGGTAGTTCATGCAAAGGCGTCAAGAAAGTGGAACTTGCCCCCCTTGGGTCTCCACACTCCCTTCCCTGCACCTCGGGAACCCCCAATGCAGCACCCGTCCACACACAGACCAGCAAAGATTCAGGCAGCTCCCTCCTCCTTTTATTCCTTCTCTCCTCCTCCTTCCCCAGTTCCAGGGCTGCAATCTTTCTCAGGGCAATTGGAAGAACAGCAACCCTACCCAAAGACTAGGGTTAGAAGGGCATCTGACCACGTCAGCTTCTGCTCACGTGAGGGCCACGTCACCCGTGAGCTCAGGACCCTAGTTACCACTCCCACCAGCAGTGCGGCAGGAGCAGGCCCACCCCTTTTCTTCCTGCCCACTTCAAGACCTGCCTCTCTGCGTATCTCAGAGACAAGAAGTTGCTGCTTGCAGTTGGAAATTGCCTTTCTCTAGTTAGCATGAAGAGATTGCCTTTGCTTCTACATCTTTCGATAATATACATTCCTTTAATTAATTGTATTAGTGATTTAATATTGATTTGCAAAATTACATGTCAACAGGGGTACAATTCCACATCTTTCCAACCATCAGATTTTAGAATCCCCAATCCCTCCACTGCAAGCTACCACAGTTCTCCCAAGTTTGCAAACATGGGTTAACTATTATCTCTACAACTACCTGCCTCCAAGTCCAGTCCTCTCTTCCCCTTCAAGCCACACACAACCCTATAACTACAACTAAACACCTCTCCCTTTTTCCTCCTCCCTCCTCGGGTACTAATGGAGCTGGAGTTCTGAGCCCTCTTATCCTCTTCCTCCTATCACTTCCACACTGGGAGTATAGATCAAAATTGTTTTGGGGGTGCAAAAGGTAGGAGTTCTGGTTTCTATAACTGCTTCTCCGCTGGACATGGGCATTGGCAGGTTGATCTATACCTCCAGCCTACATCATATAGAGTTACTGTGTCATTTGTTTGCTTGTTTTTTGTTTTGTTTTAAACACTTAGGTCTCTTGAAAAGAGACAAGATTCCATTCTTTCTTAAAATCTATTTTATTTTAATGAAAAAGATACAGAGAGAATGAGAGACCAGACTGCTGCTTAGATCTGGCTCACGGTGGTGCTGTGGATTGAACTTGGAACCTCAGGACCTCAGCAGCTCAGGCATGAAAGTACTTTTGCTGTCTCTCCCACCCCCAACTTGTCTTTTTTTTTTTTTTAAGATTTTTTCCATTCTCTACTTCCTATAAAACTGTCTTTTCCTTCATTTACACCCACCCTCCACCCTCAAATCCCTGAGAGTCCAACATTTCTTCTGAAATTATATCCAAAATGGGAGACAGGATCACTGAAAAGAAGATAGGAAATGGGAATATCTTACCTTCTTTAGCTTTTCTGTTCATGATCTGTTTTATGCTTGTTTTATTGATGAGGAAAACAATCACTCTGGTATAAGCAATGCCAGGAACAGAACTCAAAACTTCATGCTTGGAAGTCCTACACCTCCCCTCCTGTCCTGCTCTTCCTAGGTAGTTTAAAATGATTTTTTTATTGATTGGTTGGTGGCAGAGTTAATGCTTTTTAATCAGTAATATATTATTTTTATATTAAGGAAATAAAACCCACTTACCCTGGCTCCAGTTTGCTACAAATATGCAACCACACCAGGGAGGTGTCTGGTAAAGTTTGAATCCCATTCTTCTTGAGCTTTCTGTTTACTTTTGGTGTCTATTCCTAAATAATTCTCTGATTTCAACTACTTGCCAGTGCTTAAACCTCCCTCCCTGACCTGTCCACTTCATGTCTCATTTGATTAAATCCTAATATACTTACCTCCTCCCACAAAAAAAAATAACAGAAAATCATGCTATTGTATTGTCGCATGAGTGGAGAATGTAAGTGGAGGTAAAAGTCCAAAGGTCAGAGTCAGAAAGATGTCACCTGGAAATTAACCTGTAAGATAGCTCACTTAGATAGCGTGCCTACATTATCATGCCCACAACTCACATCCAAGTGTACCCCCTCACCTCACTGAAGGAAACTTTAATAATGTCACGCCTCCCCCTCCCTCCCCCTCCCTCCCTCCCTTCTTTTCTGTCTCTATCTCTCTTTCTCTATCTCTCTTTCTCTCTGCTGCATGTGAATTTCTCTCATATGTAATAAATAAAATAAATCTTGAAAAAAACTCTGCTACTATTTCAGTTGGTTCTATTCAGGATTTGTTGTTGTGTATAAAGTAACCAAAAATACTTAGATATTTGGAGATTATATGTAAATGTGCTTACTCACAGGTCTTTGAAAATAATTTAGGATTATACTATGCATAGCATGCTAAAACTGTTTTTTCACTTGATGTACTATGCATATTATTTTATAAGATACAATAATAATCTGTAATGTAGATTTACCATAACATAACTGATCTATTAGTGAGGGAGGGTCAAGAAATAAATACCTTGACTACTCTCTTTTGCATGAAAATTTAACCAGCAGCATTAATTGTTGGTATGCTTCTGGATTCTGCTTGTGAAGCCTTCTGTTTTTATCATCACATGGGTTCGCTTGTGTTGCTTGCTATGTGTTCTGTTTGCAAGTCCACTGTTGGCTGGGCACCCCCTGCCTCAGAGATATTGGTTTGGTCTCCCCCCCCCCCCCCCGCCTCTGGGATATTTGGTTTCATCATCAATGGTTTGCTCTTTTCCTTCTCCCCACCCCCTATGGTACATTATCTCCTTTGTTCTGGACTCTTCTGCTGGAGGAGAGAGATGGAGGACAGAATTGGGTTTAGATTAGATTAGATTAGATTAGTTTTTTGGGGGGGTTGTTTTTGTTTATCACACATTATTGATTGGGTTTTTTATTATTATTTTTATATCTATGCAGCCAAATCTTTAGTTGGACTGCGTCCCCGCTCGTGAATAAAGATTGAACTGCGTTCTCAGCTCAGCCATGAGTCTCTGGTTGTCTCTGTCTCCTGCCCGCGAAGGCAGCCCGGTGAAAACAACAATTATTCACTAGGGAAATGTAAATCAAAACTTAACACCCAATGGGGTGTTTATGATTTTAATAGTTGTTGATTAGGATGTAGAGAATTGAAACACTGCAGAGTAGAATGTAGAATGATGGAGTCCCTGTGAAAAATAATTTAGATGAACCTCAAAAACATAAATATAGAATTTCTATATGACCCAGAATTTCACTCCTAGCTTATATATTCAAGTTCCATCCTCCGAAGGGAGACTGGACAACATAATCTATCTGCCACCTGAGGAAAATGGATCCTGAAACTGGGGCAGCTTGGAACGTTCCTACTCATGACCACAGAATGTGAGAGCTCAGACCTACATGGATGCAGAGCTACATAGGCTCATAAGCTGAATATGGGCCCCAGATCAGATCAAATTGATGGGGTTCACAGTCAACAATATTTTTATGCATTTCCCATATTTGGGAGCTACTCTCTTCCCTGAACTAGCTTCCTAGCCGTGACATCATCTCCCCAGACAATAACTTGGATCCAACTGCATATCAGATGTCAGGCTCAGAGAAAAAAAAAAAAAAAAAACTAGTATAGTCATGAGCCCTTTGGAATATAACTAAAATAGGCCTACTACCTATGTACAAAATGGAGACCCCCAAATCTTCATCTGCACTATTCCAGCCTTTAAATTCATGATTATTCAACAATTTGTTTGGCTTTGTATGTTAATTTTTCTTTCAGCCACAAGGTTGCAGATGCTACCATGATGCCAACTGTACTTCCCTGGGCAGATGACCCCACCAATGTGTCCTAGAGCCCTGCTTCCTCAGAGCCCTGCCCCACTAGGGAAAGAGAGAGACAGGCTGGGAGTATGGATCGACTTGTCAATGCCCATGTTCAGCTGAGAAGCAATTCGAGAAGCCAGATCTTCCACCTTCTGCACCACATAATGACCCTGGGTCCATACTTCCAGAGGGTTAAAGAATAGGAAAGCTATCAGGGGGAGGGGATGGGATACGGAGTTCTGGTGGTGGGAATTGTGTGTAGTTGTACCTCTCTTATCCTATGGCTTTGTCAGTTTCTCCTTTTTTAATTTTTTTAAATTTTTTAAGTTTTTATTTATAAATACTTAATTTAAAGATATACATTGGGAAAATTCATAAAGACAACAGGCTATATTTATGGTTGTGAGCATTTGAAGAGAGGGAGAACCTGGAAGATGACAGCTAAAGTGTGTAGTTTCTTCTGGAGGTGATGAAAATATTTAAAAAGGGAGTATGTCAATGCTCACACAGCACTGTGAATATATTTAAAACCACCAAATCATATGCTACAAATGGTTGAATTGTACATTATGTGAATTATATGTCAAGAAGCTGTTAAAAAACAAAAAAATTTAAAAACTGATACATGGCATAAGTTTTATGAACCTTGAATACTTCATAAATGAATTAAATACTGCATATTTCATAATTTCATTTACATAACATTTCTAAAATAGAGAAATTTATAGAAACAGAAGTCAAATTAGTAGTTTCTTATGGCCAGCAGTGGACAGGGGAATGGGAGGAGTCAGACTATTGATAATCATGAGGTTCTTGAGGGACAAATTTGTTCTAAAGTCAGACTGTGGTAAATAAATTACCTATTTACAAGGATCACATGTCAAATACAGTCAGAGTAATATCCAACCTCCCAACCACAACAACACTAAAATCTAAAACTGCATTGAAGCAATAGTGCCAGGATTCTTAAAAGAATTTCCAGGTCAAAATTTCATTTTTAGCTAAGCTACCAGTTAAGTATGGGAGTAGGATAATGACATTTTCATACTTGAAAGTCTCAAGTGTGCACTTTACAAACCACACATGTTCGGGTATAATTTCTTTCACTGCAATTGATCATAAAGATGATGAGAGATATTTAAAAAATGCCAGTGCTGTTGAATAAATAAATATTATTGGAGAACACAATTTCATTTTATGTCCTTTATCTTAAAATACATTTCTAAGAACCTAGCAACATATTAAGTGAGGACTTACTGCACCTTCCTTGGGAAGTTTCTAGAAAGTATGTGCTGCCAAAATAAATAAATAAAGGCATACGCTATGCAAGAAGGTGATATAAGCTCCAGGAAACTGTGAATCCAGCACAATAGTGAGCTAAGAGAATAGCCGGAATGCATGTGAATAGAAATCCCCCAGATAGGAACTGAGCTGTTTGCCTAGAGTGAAGCCAGTATAGTTTAAAACACGTCAGGAGATGCCCAAGAGAAACTTTATCAAGAAGATGAAATTGATAAAATTCTTAGTTTCCTTGAACATATGGAGAGGATATTTACATAACAAGTAGATTATTGGGGAGCTGACTTAATAATTATACAGGAAAAAGATGAGCAGAGATTAAATCTAGGAAAAAAGTTGTAGCTATATGGTGATACATGACATGAGCAACTTGGTGATGGAGAACACATAATAGTGGCCTGCAAGAAATAGCGAGTACCACTTACTGATGGTCTTTTTTGGTCAATAAGCAAGCCACCCCATCATCTGGGGCCCTAGTCAAGGAATCCTTGGATTCCACAAATATATGCTGGGCCTAGATATCTAACAGATCTCTCTCCCCACCATTACTGGTTACTTCCATCAGGAACGTCATCATAAGCCATCTTGTGGGCCTCTTCAGGACCTTGCCCTCAGTATAAAGCAGCAATGGTAGGCACTGTCCCATTATCAGAAGGGAGGCTAGGTCATCTCTGCTACTCCTGAAAGACTGATCCTGAAACGAGTGCAGCTTAGAATGGTCCCATCTGTGACCATGAACTGTGAGTACAGACTGACAGGGACTCAGAGGTCACAGTCTCCTGTGCTAAATATGGATATATATGGGCCCTGGGTCAGATCGATGGGATAAACAGTTAATTTTGTTCATAGAGTTTCTTCAAGTTTGGGAGTTACTCTCTGTCCTAGTCCAGCTTTCTCATCCTATTTAAATTCTGACACCATCTTCCCAGACAATATTTTCAGTTCACCTGCATGTTAGCTATCTAACTCAAGCAAAAATGACTAGAATCATGGGCCCCTAGGAACATATGTAAAGTAGACTTCCTAGATTTTCTTGACCCTAAGATCTCTATTGTCATCTACTCAATTCCAACTTTTTGGTTCATGTTTATTAAACATTTTGTCCTTCTTTATATCTTACTGCCTTTCAACCACCAAGTTGCAGATGCTACTATGATTCCATCTTGACTTCCCTGGGCAGACGACCTCACCAATGTGTCCTGAAACCTTACCTGCCCAGAGCCCTACCCCACTAGGGAAAGGTAAAACAGGCTGGAGGGTGTGGATCGACCTGCCCACATCCGTGGCCAGTGGTGATGCAATGACAGAAGACAGAACTTTCAAATTCTGTGCTCCATAAATAATTTTAGTTCATGTTCCTAGAGGGGGAGAAATGTTAGGGGGAAATGACCAGAGGACTCTGAACTGCAATTCCATCAGGACTTAGAGAGAGAAGAGGGAGAAAACAAAGGACATCCAGAAATAGTAACAGGTGTAGGTGTGACTTAGAAAGGAAGAGAAGGCAGGGCCATAGAAAAAATGGGCAAAAATATATAGGGGTGTGTGTGTGTGTGTGTGTGTGTGTGTGTGTGTGTGTGTGTGTGTGTAGACATACTAGTCAACCAATGGCTGTGGCCTTGGGAGGACTACTGCAGTTTCCAATGGAAGAAATAGGGACACAAAGCTTTGATGGTGAGAATGATGTGGAACTATAACCCTGTTATCTCATAATCTGGTAAATCAATACTAATCACTAATAAAATTTTAAAAAAAGAAATAGTAAGCACATGAATACGTACATACACACGTGCGCAACTCACTCATCTTTGTCCTTTCTTTTCAGGCCCTGGATTTCGGTAGATCACTCACTAGCCAAACCTGACTGCCAAAGAAATGGCAGCCCAGGCAGTTGACTGTTGGGTGACTTGCTTGTTTGACCCCTAAAAAAGAAATATGCTCCTTGTTATACAGGAGGAGTAGGGAAATGGGTAGTGAATTTAAAGTCAGATCAACTTGTGAGGGGATAATCAAAGTCCACATCCCAGACAGTGAAGAAGCAGCAACCACATCTGATCATATATTATTTTCAAAAGAGTAACATCAGATATAGTACTTCAACTTGGTCCAACAGTTGTTGGAAATATGGTCCAAAAGTCCGTATTTCCTCCTCCTCCTTCTCTTCTTCCTCCACCTCCCCCTATCCTTATTCTTATTCTTATTCTTCATCTTCAGGTTTATTGCTGGGGCTCTGTGCCTGCACTACAAATCCACTGCTCCTGGTGGCTATTTTTCCCATTGTATAGGACAGAGAGAAACTGAGAGAGAAGGGGGAGATAAGGTGATAGAAAGGTTGACACCTACAGACCTGTTTCACCACTCAGGAAGCTTCCCCCTGCACATGGGGAGCAGGGTCTTGAACCCAGATCCTTGTGCTTCATACTATGTGAGCTTAACCAAGTACACCACTGTCCAGGCCCAGAGTCCATATTTCTCATGCTGCTCAACAGTTACCATCTTTACAAGAAAGTGAGGATTTTCAGGACGGCAAGATGGCTCACCCCATCTAAAAATGGGCAGAGGATATGAACAGAACATTCACTACAGAAGAGATCCAAAAGGTTAACAAACACATGAAAAATTGCTCCAGGTCGATGATTATCAGAGAAATGCAAATAAAGAAAATATTGAGATACCATCTTACCCCTGTGAGAATGGCATACATCAAAAAGGACAGCAGCAGGGGGAGTCGGGCTGTAGTGCAGCGGGTTAAGCGCAGGTGGCGCAAAGCACAAGGACCGGCATAAGGATCCCGGTTCGAACCCCGGCTCCCCACCTGCAGGGGAGTCGCTTCACAGGCGGTGAAGCAGGTCTGCAGGTGTCTATCTTTCTCTCCTCCTCTCTGTCTTCCCCTCCTCTCTCCATTTCTCTCTGTCCTATTCAACAACGATGACAACAACAATAATAACTACAACAATAAGACAACAAGGGCAACGAAAGGGAATAAATAAATAAAATAAATAAAAGTAAATAAATAAAAAAGGACAGCAGCAACAAATGCTGTGGGAACAGAGGAACCGTTCTGCACTGCTGGTGGGAATGTACACTGGTCCAGCCTCTGTGGAGTCCAGCCTCTGTGGAGAGCAGTCTGGAGAAGTCTCACAAGGCTAGACATGGACCTTCCGTATAACCCAGTAATCCCTCTCCTACGGATATACCCTAAGGAGTCCATAATACCCAACAAAAAAGAAAATGTGTACACCTATGTTCATAGCAGCGCAATTCGTAATAGCTAAAACCTGGAAGCAATCCAGATGCCCAACAACAGATGAGTGGCTAGAAAGTTGTAGTATATATACACAATGGAATACTATGCAGCTATTAATAACAATGAACCCACCTTCTCTGACCTATCTTGGATGTAGCTAGGAGGAATTATGTTAAGTGAGCTAAGTCAGAAAGATAAATATGAGTATGGGATGACCCCACTTATCAATAGATCAACAATGATAGAGAATGTTCCATCCTCTGAAGGGAGGCTGGACAACATACTCTATGCTACACCTGAGGAAGATAAGTCCTGATATTGGGCAGCTTGGAATGTTTCTACTGATGACCACAGAATGTGAGCTCAGATCTAAAGGGATGCAGAGGTCACATGGGCTCCCAAGCTGAATATGGGCCCCAGATCAGATCAAATTGATGGGATTCACAATCAACAATATTTATACACCTTTCCCATATTAGGGAGCTGCTCTCTTCCCTGATCCAGCTTTCTGGTCCTTTTTCCAGCCAAGACATCATCTCCCCAGACAATAATTAGGATCCACCTGCATATCAGATGTCAGATTTAGGGGAAAGAAAAAAAAGTAAAACCACAGGCCCTTTGGAATATAACTAAAATATGCCTACTAGCTATCTACAAAATGGAAACCACCCCCAACTCTTCATCTGCACTACTCAGCCTTTAGGTTCATGATTAGTCAACGACTTGTTTGGCTTTATATGTTAACTCTCTTTTCAGCCACCAGGTTCCAGATTCTAGCATGATGCCAACCAGACTTACCTGGACAGACAACCCCACCGATGTGTCCTGAAGCTCCAATTCCCCAGAACTCCACCCCACTAAGAAAAGAGGTAGGCAGGCTGGGAGTATGGATCAACCTGTCAACACAGGTTCAGCGGGGAAGCAATTACAGAAGCCAGACCTTCCACCTTCTGCATCCCACAATGACCTTGGGTCCATACTCCCAGAAGGGTTAAGGAAAATAGGAAAAGCTATCAAGGGAAGGGATGGGATATGGAGTTCTGGTGGAGTTGTACCCCTCTTATCCTATGGTTTTGTCAGTGTTTTCTTTTTATAAAAAAATTTAAATGAAAATTATATTAAAATGTAAAAATAAAATAAAATGCTTAAAATTAAAAAAAGAAGTGAATAAAAACAAGCATCAGCTTCCACATTTGGTCAGCCATCTTTGCTCAAATGGCCTACATACTCCTCTGGTGCATGCCTTTCTATCTTCCTGATAAAAGTTTAAACTATGGGGAGACCCTGCTAGGAATACTTAGAGTTAAGGAGGGAAAACCTTTAACAATGAAATAGGTGCCAGAAAGTAATGGACCTGCTTAAGAGCACATACTACAGTGAAATAAAAAACACTAATTTGAAGCTTATAAATACAAGAAAAATAGTCATAGGACACATACTCAGTGGAGTACTACTCAGCAATTAGAAAAACACTATACCTGAAATGAGTGCAGCCTAGACTGTTCTTAGCTATTACCGTGAAATTCAACCTCAACCCAACAGGGATGCAGAGGTTACACAGGTTCCTGTACTAAATATAAATACATAAGGGACCTAGGTCAGACCAATGGGGTTTAGAGTTGACAGTATTTATATACTTTTCCCATATTTGGGAGCTACTCTCTGCCCTAATCCAACTTTCTAGCCCTATTCCCAACTCTGACATTATCTTTCTAGACAACATTTTAGCCTATCTTCTTGCTCTCTGTGGGGCTCAGGCAAAAATGAGTAAAGTCATGGTTCAGAAAATGTATACCTGGTAGAATACACGTTATCATGTACAGGGGAGCATTATAAGTGGTGAAGCAGGTCTACAGATGTCTCTTTATCTCTCCATATATTTCTCCCACTTACCTTTCAATTTATCTCTATCTTTATCAAAAGAAGCAAGAGGAGGAGTGGGAGGAGGAGAGGAGGAAAGTGGCAGAGAGGACAGGATTAAGGAAAGGAAAAAAGGAAGGAAGAAAGGAAGGAAGGGGTGCTAGATTTGTTGTGTACGTAGTGATCACCAGTAATAACACTGGTATCAAAAAAATTCTCAGGATTTATACCAACTATTTATTTTTATTAGTGATTTAATATTCATTTAAAAATTATACAATAACAATGGTAGAATTGCACGTAATTTTTTTCTATTGCCCTGTTTTCACTTCGTTTTTTTATTTTTATTTTTTATTTTATTTATAAAAAGGAAACATTGACAAAACCATAGGATAAGAGGGGTACAACTCCACACAGTTCCCATCACCAGAACTCCATATCCCATGCCATCCCCTGATAGCTTTCCTATAATTTTTTTGGAATTAATGTTTTATATTTGACAGTAAATACAATAGTTTGTACATGCATAATATATCCCAGTTTTCCATATAACAATACAACCCCCACTATGTCCTCTGTCATCCTTTTTAGACCTGTTTTCTCCCCCACCTACCCACCCACCCCAGAGTCTTTTACTTTGGTGTAATACACCAATTCCAGTTCAGGTTCTACTTGTATTTTCTCTTCTGATCTTGTTTTTCAACTTCTGCCTGAGAGTGAGATCATCCTATATTCACCCTTCTGTCTCTGACTTATTTCACTGAACATGAATTTTTTAAGGTCCATCCAAGATCAACTGAAAATGGTTAAGTCACTGTTTTTAATAGCTGAGTAGTATTCCATTGTGTATAATATACCACAATTAGCTTAGCCACTCATCTGTTGTTGGACATCAGGGTTGCTTCCAGGTTTTTGGCTACTACAAATCATGCTGCTAACAACATATTTGTACACAGATCTTTTTGGATGGGTGTGTTGGGTTCCTTAGGATATATCCCAAGGAGAGGAATTTCATGATCATAAGGTATGTCCATTTCTAGCCTACTGAGAGTTCTACAGAGTGTTCTCTACAGAAGGTGGACCAATTTACATTCCCACCAGCAGTGCATGAGGGTTCCTTTGATGTCGGGAGCCCCCCCCTCCATCCTCCATTGCTGACACTATGGCCAACTTACATAATCATTGTTTTGCCTGAGACCCGACTTGCTTTAGGGGTATTAATCCCACCAGTTAAAACCTTGGCAACAGTTGCTATGGAAGCTTTCTACCTTCCCTCTCTCTCCTTTTCTCCATCCCCTTTCCTAGCCATTTCCTTTTCCGACTTGCCACTTCCGGTTCAAAATATATAAAAGCATTGTCTCTGATCAATAAAGGCGCATTGTGTTACCACTCCGCCATGAGTTCCTGATCTCTCTCCCTCGATGCAAGCCCAGCACTTTGACCCCACAACCTCTCCAGTATTTGCTACCTTTTCTGATGTATCACATTCACAAAGGAGTGAAGTGATATCTCACTGTTGTCTTTATTTGCATTTCTCTTACAATTAAATATTTGGGGCATTCTTTCATGTGTTTCTCAGCCTTTTGGATCTCTTCTGTGGTGAATATTCTATCCATGTCCTCCCCCAATTTAGGATGGGGTTATTTGTTTTCTTGTTGTTGAGTTTGGCAAGTTCTTTATATATTTTGATTATTAGCCTCTTGTCTAATGTATGGCATGTAAAGATCTTTCCCCATTCTGTGAGGGATTTCTTGGTTTGGGTAGTGGTTTCTTTTGCTGTACAGAAGCTTTTAAATTTGATGTAATCCCATAGGTTTATGCTTTTGTTAATCTTCTTTGTAATTGGATTCATTTCATTGAAGATGTCTTTAAATTTATACAGAAAAGAGTTCTGCCAATATTTTTTAATTTATTTTTTATTTAAGAAAGGATAAATTAACAAAACCATAGGGTAGGAGGGGTACAACTCCACACAATTCCCACCTCCCAATCTTCATATCCCATCCCCTACCCTGATAGCTTTCCCATTCTCTATCCCTCTGGGAGCATGGACCCAGGGTCGTTGTGAGTTGAAGAAGGTGGAAGGTCTGACTTCTGTAATTCCTTCCCCGCTGAACATGGACGTTGACTGGGCCAATATTTTCTTCCAAATATCTGATAGTTTCTAGTCTAACATTGCAGTCCTTGATCCTCTTGGAATTTACTTTTGAATTTGTTGAAATATAGTGGTTCAGTTTCATTCTTCTGCATGTCTCAGCCTATTTTTTCCAATACCATTTGTTGAAGAGACTCTGCTTTCCCCATTTAATATTCTGTGCACCTTTGTCAAAATTAGTTGTCCATATGTGGGGGGGCTTACTTCTGGGCTCTCAATTCTATTCCACTGGTCAGTGTGTCTATTCATGTTCTAGTACCAATCAGTTTTCATTACAATAGACCTATAATTCAATTTGAGATCTGGGAGTGTGATACTTCCAGTTCTATACTTTCTTCTCAAGACTGTTTTGGCAATTCTAGGTCTTTTTTGGTTCCAGATAAACATTTGTAGCATTTGTTCTATTCTCCTAAAAAATGTGCTTGGGATCTTGATGGGGATAGCAATAAATCTGTATATGGCTCTCGGTAGTATATTCATTTTGATGATGTTAATTCTTCCAACCCATGAACACAGAATATCTTTCCACTTCTCTGTGTCTTTTTCAATTTCCTTGAGTACTGACACACAATTTTTAGTATAAAAGTCTGTCACTTCTTTGGTTAGGTTTACTCCTAGATATTTTACTGGTTTTGTTGCTATAGTAAAAGGAATTGATTTCTGGATTTCAACTTCTTCTACCTTAGAGTTTGCATAGAGGAATGCCACTGACATTTGAATGTTAATTTTGTAGCCTGACACCTTACTGTATTGCCTGGTGATTTCCAAAAGCTTCTTGCTGGATTCCTTAGGTTTTTCCATGTATACTATCATGTCATCTGCAAATAGGGAGAGTTTGACTTCTTCTCTTCCAATCTGTCTTCCTTTAATTCCTTGGTCCTGCCTGATTGCTATGGCAAGAACTTCCAACACTATGTTGAATAATAATGGTGATAGTGGGCTGCCCTGTCTAGCACCTGAGCTGAGTGGAAATGCTTCCAGTATTTCACCATTGACTGTGATGTTGCCTGTAGGTTTGCTATAAATACACTCCACTATCTTGAGGAATTTGCCATCTATTCCCATTTTCTGTAGTGTTTTGATCATAAAGGGATGTTGGATTTTGTCAAAGGCTTTGTCTGCATCTATTGATATGACCATGTGGTTTTTGGTCTTGCTTTAGTTGATGTGGTGGATCACATTGATTGATTTACCTATATTAAACCAAACTTGCATGCCTGGGATAAACCCCACTTGGTCATGATGAAAAATCTATTTAATATACTGCTATATACGGTTGGCTAGAATTTTGTTCAGTATTTTAGCATCTATGTTCATCAGAGATATTGGTCTGTAGTTTTCTTTTTTGGTTGTGTCCAATCTACTTTTGGTATCAAAGTGTTGTTGGCTTCATAGAAGTTGGAAGGGAGTATTCCAGAGTATTCCAGTGTCTTCAACATTCTGGGAGACTTTTAATAGTAGAAGTATTGGTTCTTATTTGAAGGTTTTGTAGAATTCATTTGTAAAACCATCTGGTTCAGGACTTTTTTTTTCTTGGTAAGGTTTCTGATAACTGTTTCAATTTCATTAGCTGTGATGGGCCTGTTCATATTATTGAGATCCTCTTTATTTAATTTTCGACCTTCATAGGTATCTAGGAAATCGTCCATTTCTTCCAGGTTCTCTAGCTTGGTGGCATATAGTTGTTCATAGAAGTCTCGCATGGTATGTTGAATTTCTGCAGTGTCTGTTGTGATACCTCCTCTTTCATTTACTATCCGTTTTATTTGGGCCGTCTCCCTCTTTTGTTTTGTAAGTCTGGCTAAAGGTTTGTCAATTTTGTTCACTCTTTCTAATAACCAACATTACTTTCGTTAATCTTTTGTATGGTTTTCTTATTTTCAATCTTATTTAATTATGCCCTAACTTTAGTGATTTCTGTCCTTCTGGTTGCTTTAGGGTTCCTTTGTTCTTCATCTTCTAGGTCTGTAAGATGTGCAATAAAGCTGTTTATTTGTGCTTTTCCTAATGTGTGCTTGTATAGCTATGAACTTCCCTCTCAGTACTGCCTTAGCTGTGTCCCACATATTTTGATAGCTTGTGTCTTCATTTTCATTGAACTCTCAAACCATTTTGATTTCTTCCTTGATTTCCTCTTTGACCCAGAAGTTGCTAAGAAGTGTACTGCTGCTTTGTAGCCCCACCTCTGGAAGTCTTCACTTCCTTTCTAAGCTACACCTATACCTATCACTACTTCCTTTTCTCTCCTCTTCTCTCTCAGATAACAAAAAAAAAAGTGCCTGAATTCCTCTGGTATTTTCCAGATTTGACTTCCTTTCAATATATATATATATATTCCTGATGACCAACAGTTCAGTTCCTGTTGGAAATGGGGTTCAATAGCCTCTTCTCATCTTTCCCTAAAATTTACACCTCTGGGAATATGGATCAAAATTTTGGGGGTGCAAAAGGAAAGTGTTGTGGCTTCTGTAAGTGCTTCTCTGCTGGAAACGGATGTCATCAGGTTGATCCATACCCTCAGCCTGTTATCCTATTTCTATCTTTTCCTAGTGTGGTAGGGCTCTAGAGAAGTGAGGTTCTGGGATACACTTATGTGTTCATCTTCCCAGGTTAAGTCATAATGGAATTGTAATAACATCTATAACTTGGTGACTGAAAAGCAGTAAGATGGAAAGCAAGAAAAATATTTAATAACCAGAAACCAAAAAGTAGGAATAGAGTTCATGAGAATAGGGACATAGGGTGAAAAGAGACTAGGACATTATTTTAGGTTCCATGACTTTAATAATTTTTGTCGGAGCTTGACAGTTAACATGTAAGTGAGCTAGAAATATTGTCTGGGAAGATCATACCAATTATTTCCAAGATGGTTTATAATCAATTTTATGTAAACTTTATCATATTCTAAAACAGCACAGTTATTAAGACAGTTTTATTTTAGAAAACCTACTTTACAGTACAGTGAGTGGTACATTTATTTATTTTTATTTTTTTCCTCCAGGGTTATCATTGGGGCTCGGTGCCTGCACTACAAATCCACTGTTCCTGGAAGCTATTTTTCCCTTTTGTTGCCCTTGTTGTTTATCATTGTTGTTGTTACTATTACTGCTGTTATTACTGTCATTATTGGATAGGACAAAGAAAAATGGAGAAAGGAGGGGAAGACAGAGAGATGGAGAGAAAGACACCTGTAGACCTGCTTCACCACCTGTGAAGTGACAACCCTGCAGGTGGGGAGCTCAAGGCTCCAACCAGAATACTTAAGCTAGTCTTTGTGCTTTTTCCCCATGTGCACTTAACCTGGAGCACTACCACCCAACACTCCCCCAAGGTGATACATTTATAAAATATGTGGCTACAAATATATTTTATAGTTAATTTTTATAAATTTAATTATTAAGTTTTAATGATTCTTTTACATGTCTAGCTTGAATAGCAAGACATATTTTATCTCAAAGTATCATCTTTTATATTCTGGGAAGTAAAGTTTCTTGACTAGATAAAAACTGAATTGTATGTTCAGGCTATAAAATTAACATTCAAAAGTCAGTGGCATTCCACTATACAAACACTAAGTTAGAAGAAATTGAAATCCAGAAATCAGTTCCTTTTTCTATAGCAACAAAAACAATAAAATATCTAGGAGTAAATCTAACCAAAGAAGTGAAAGACTTGTATAATGAAAATTACGAGTCACTACTCAAAGAAATTGAAAAAGACACAAAGAAGTGAAAAGATATTCCATGTTCATGGGTTGGAAGAATTAACATCATCAAAATGAATATACTACCCAGAGCCATCTACAAATTGAATGCTATCACCATCAAGATCCCAAGCACATTTTTAGGAGAATAGAAGAAATGCTACAAATGTTTATCTGGAACCAGAAAAGACCCAGAATTACCAAAACAATCTTGAGAAAAAAGAATAGAACCGGAGGTATAACACTCCCAGATCTCAAGCTGTATTTTAGGGCCATTGTCATCAAAACTGCTTGGTACTGGAACATGAATAGACACACTGACCAGTGGAATAGAATTGAGAGCCCAGAAGTGAGGCCCCACACCTATGGACATCTAATCTTTGACAAAGGGGCCCAGACTATTACATGGGGAAAGCAGAGTCTCTTCAACAAATGGTGTTGGAAACAATGGGTTGAAACATGCAGAAGAATGAAACTGAATCACTGTATTTCACCAAATACAAAAGTAAATTCCAAGTGGATCAAGGACTTGGACGTTAGACCAGAAACTATCAGATACTTAGAGGAAAATATTGGCAGAACTTTTTTCCGCATAAATTTTAAAGACATTTTCAATGAAATGAATCCAATTACAAAGAAGACTAAGGCAAGCATAAACCTATGGGACTACATCAAATTAAAAATCTTCTTCACAGCAAAAGAAACCACTACCCAAACCAAGAGACCCCTCACAGAATGGGAGAAGATCTTTACATGCCATACATCAGATAAGAAGCTAATAACCATCATATATAAAGAGCTTGCCAAACTCAACAACAAGACAACAGATAACCCCATCCAAAAATGGGGGGGAAACTTGGACAGAATATTCACCACAGAAGAGATCCAAAAGTCCGAGAAACTCATGAAAAAATGCTCCAAGTCTCTGATTGTCAGAGAAATGCAAATCAAGACAACAAGGAGATACCACTTCACTCCTGTGAGAATGTCATACATCAGAAAAGGTAACAGCAGCAAATGCTGGAGAGGGTGTGAGGTCAAATGAACCCTCCTACACTGCTGGTGGGAATGTAAATTGGTCCAACCTCTGTGGAGAACAGTCTGGAGAACTCTCAGAAGGCTAGAAATGGATCTACCCTATGACCCTGCAATTCCTCTCCTGGGGATATATCCTAAGGAACCCAACATATCCATCCAAAAAGATCTGTGTACACATATGTTCTTGGCAGCACAATTTGTAATAGCCAAAACCGGGAAGCAACCCAGGTGTCCAACAACAGATGAGTGGCTGAGCAAGTTGTGGTATATATACACAATGGAATACTACTCAGCTGTAAAAAATGGTGACTTCACCGTTTTCAGCCGATCTTGGATGGACCTTGAAAAAGTCATGTTGAGTGAAATAAGTCAGAAACAGAAGGATGAATATGGGATGATCTCACTCTCAGGCAGAAGTTGAAAAGCAAGATCCGAAAAGAAAACACAAGTAGAACCTGAAATGGAATTGGCATTTCGCACCAAAGTAAAAGACTCTGGGCTGGGTGGGTGGGGAGAATACAGGCCCATGAAGGATGATAAATGACATAGTGTGGGTTGTATTGTTATATGGGAAACCGGGGAATGTTATGCATGTACAAACTATTGTATTTACTGTTGAATGTAAAACATTAATTCCCCAATAAAGAAATAAAATAAATATAAATAAATAAATAAATAAATAGGGGACTGGGTGGTGGTGTACCTAGCTAACAACACAAGGGCCAGGGCTTAGTGCCATCCCTAGTGGCCATTTTCTTTCTGATACAAGTGAAAGATGAGGGAGGGAGGAAGAAATTGAAGGAAAGAGAGGGAAGAAGAGGAGAGGAGAGGAGTGGAGCGGAGGGAAGGGGAAGGGAAGGGAGGGGAGGTTGAGAGAGAAAGAAGAAGAGAAAAGGGGAGGGGAGGAGGGGAGGGAAAGAAGGAGATTAGAGAGGAGAGGAGGGTAGGGGAGGGAAAGGAAGCGGAAGGGAGAGAAGAGATACATTTAGCACTGCTCCACCACTCCTGAAGCTTCTCATCTACAGGTAGGGACTGGAGCAGGGCTTGATCCCAGGTCGTAGTGCATGGTAATGTGAGCCACCACACGACAGATCTTTCTTATTAAAGGCATCTTCTTGAAGTTTTCCACAGGGTTTGTACCAGTTTATATACCCATCAACTATGTACCAGAGTTGGTTTTTTTTTTATATTTCTTTCTTTATTTTCCCTTTTGTTATCCTTGTAGTTATTATTATTGTTATTGATGTTGTCATTGTTGGATAGGACAGAGAGAAATGGAGAGAGGAGGGGAAGACAGAGAGGGGGAGAGAAAGACACCTGCAGACCTGCTTCACCGCCTGTGAAGTGACTCCTCTGCAGGTGGGAAGATGGGGGCTTGAACCAGGATCCTTATGCAGGTCTTTACGCTTTGCAACACGTACTCTTAACCTGCTATGCTACCACCTGACTCCCCAGAGTTCCTTTTTCTCTACATCCTTGTCAGCAACGGTTATTTCCAGTCTTTCTGATGTAAGTCATCCTCACCAGAGTGAGGTGGTATCTCAGTGTGATTTTAAATTGCATTTCTCTAATAGTACATGATCTGGAACAATTTTTATGTCCTTGGGTCATCTATATGTCTTCTTAAGAGAAGTCACGTCATATACTTTTCCCATTTTTATTGTGCCCCTTGAGGATTTTTGAATTATGTGATTTCATTATATCATTATATATATTTTTCACTAGCAATCTCTTGTTAGCTGTGATGTACAAATATATTCTCCCATTTGCTAAGTTATCTTTTTATTTGTATAGTAGTTTATTTTACTGCCATATATATATATATATATATATATATATATATATATTCTATTCGTTTATTCTTGCTTTAGTTTCCTTTGCCATTGGAGTTGACTCTCCAAATATATCTCCAGTATTAACATCCTGAAGTGTATCATTTTTATTTGCTTTTGTATTTTATAGATTTAAGTCTATTATACAAGTATTTCATCCATTTTGAGTTGATTTTGTGTATGAAGCCAAATGATTGTGCAGGATTTTTTAAAATTTATTTCTTTATTGGGGAATTAATGTTTTACATTCAACAGTAAATATAATAGTTTGTACATGCATAACATTCTCCAGTTTCCCATTTAACAATACAACCCCCACCATGTCATTTATCATCCTTCATGGACCTGTATTCTCCCCACCCACCCACCCCATAGTCTTTTACTTTGGTGCGATATGCCAATTACATTTCAGGTTCTACTTGTGTTTTCTTTTCTGATCTTGTTTTTCAACTTTGTGCAGGACTTTTTAATTTTTTTTTTTACACATAGCCGTCCATTTTTCCAAACTACATTTGTTAAGTGGCTTTCTTTTCCTCATTATATGGTCTTGCCTCCTTTGTCATAGGCTAGATATCTGTATGTATGTGGATTTATTTCTGTGTTATTTTATTCCACTGGCCTCAATGCTTGTTTTGTTTCAATACCATATGTTAATTACTATTACTTTATAGTATATTTTGAAATTAAGCCATATGTTACCTCCTTTTTTCTTCTTTTTTCTCATAATTGCTTTGGCTGTTCATGTTCAGACAAGACTTGTATGCCCTACAATTATCAATCAATCAAGTGCCACTGTAGAATAAAGGCATTTTCAGAAAGGTAAAATCCAAATCTGTATTAAAATGTATATAAAACTTAAGGAAGGGGGTGGGGGGAGACAGCATAATGGTTATGCAAAAAGACTCTCATGCTTGAGACTCCAAAGTCCCAAGTTCAACCCTTCACACCACCATATGCCAGAGCTAAGCAGTGCTCTGGTGTTTCTCTCTCTGTCTCTTTCTCTCTCTGCATATCTCTCAAAAATAAAATAAATGAAATATTTTTTTAAAAAATTTAAGGAAGGGTGGGGGAGATAGCATAATGGTTATACAAACAGATTCTCATGCCAGAGCTTAGCAGTGCTCTGGTAAAAAAAAAAAAATGGCAAGAAAGAGAGAAGTATGTGTGGGGGGGAGGACGTGAGGACTTATGGAGTAGATGGGTATGTACAACGAAACTTCATTTGCTAAAGTGACCAGTATGTTTATCTCTCTTTGCAGATGATGCTTTTGAGGAAACAATTAAGGTTGAATGAGTTCATAGGGGTCTAATCTAATTGTATTAGTGTTCCTTTTAAAAGATACACTACAGAGCCAAGTGGTGGTACACAGGATAGCGCGCACATGTTACTATGTGCAGCAACTTAGGTGCAAGACTCAGGTTCCCAACTGCTGGAAGGAAGATTCACAAGTGATGAAGCAGTGCTACAGGTATATCTCCATCTCTGTGTCTCTCTCAACCTCTCAATCAAAAACAGAAAGCCTGATGACAAAAAAAATATCACCAGAATTCTCAGTCACCTTCTCCAGGAACTTGTACCAAGTTCATGTGAGGCTATAGTAAGAAGGGAGGTATGTACAAGCCAGGAAGAGAGCTCTCTCAAAAGAAAACTTACCAGGAACTAATTTTGGACTTTCCAATTTCCAGAACTATGAGAAAAATTATTTATATTGTGTAAACAATTATTGTAGCCACCCAGCCTACAATAATTTGTTCTAGCAGCCCAAGCAGACTTAATACAAGAACATTATGATGTGTGAAATGAGCTAGCAACAAAAGGTCAAATACTGTATGATTCCACTTATATGAGATACCTTAAGTAGTCATTTCATAGAGAAAAAATTCAGATGGTTGCTAGGAGCTGAGTGGAGATGACAATGAAGAAATTTGGTTCAGTGGGTATAGAATTTCATCTGAAGAATAATGGAGTTCTAGAAATGGATAGTGGTAATGGTTAGAGTCCTGCCCCACTGGGGAAAGATAGAAACAGGCTGGGAGTATGGATCGACCTGCCAATGCCCATGTCTAGCAGAGAAGCCATACCTTCCATCTTCTGCATCCCATAATGATCCTGGAACCATACTCCCAGAGGGATAAATAATAGGAAAGCTTCCAATGGAGCAGATGGTATACAAAACTCTGGTGGTGGGAGTCGTACCTCTCTTATCCTATGGTCTTGTCGATCATTATTAAATCAATAAAAAGAAAAAGAATTGTACACTTAAAATGATGAAGATGATAAATGATCTGGGTACTGTATCCCAAATTTTAAGTGGGAAGAAAGAATTCAGTGTTGTCGTATAGTGCTGTTCAGAGGTCATACTGTTTCAGTTCTGCACATCTGTCTGACTTCCTTGATGTTCTGTCCTGCGTTTTTCAATCTCTATCCCTTACTGGGACTAACTGACTCACTTCCTGGTTTCAATTGCCATCCATGTGTGTCATTGTACAGACCTTTCTCCTGAACTCTAGCCTGCCACCTTTCACATAAGCACTGATTATCTCCATGCAGAAGTCTCACAGACAGTTCAAACTATATTCATTTCCTTCCCTCTTAAATCTGCTTCATTTCCTTCCTTTTAAAATATGCTTCTTTATGTTCAAAAAATAGAATAGGAAGAACAAATGTTAATACTCTTCACTCCCACCCTCACCCCTGTGCAGATTGCATTCTTTCCTCTAGACTGCCCTGTCTTGAGGTTCATATAGTTAATGTAATTCCCAGAAATCAGCTTTTCTGTATAAGAAAAAGTACTGTTTTTTATCTTTAAAAAAATGCTGTGGCTGCATTATTCACAACAGCTAGAGTTGAAGCAGCTTAAATGCCTATTGACAAACAGCTAGATGAAGTTATGAGACAATAACACAGGAAAAAAAAGCAGAGGCTCCCATACTGGATTAAAAAAAAATCTTATCAGAAGATAAAATTCCTAGATTTCACAATAGGCCAGCTTCCTAAATGGAATAAGAAAGTATAGAAATAATCCATAATTGCAAGTGACATCAGAATATAAAGTTCTGAAAAAATAAAGAAAAGAAAATACTATATCAGCTAAAGGGGAGTTATTGTCCCTATGGCAAACTCTATAAGAATCATCAGACATTCTTTAACTCTCTGGGAGTATGGACCCAAGGTCATTGTGGGATGCAGAAGGTGGAGGTTAAAGAATAGGAAAGCTATCAAGGGAGGGGATGAGATACGGAGTTCTGGTGGTAGGAATTGTGTGGAGTTATACCCCTCTTATTCTATGGTTTCATCAGTGTTTCCCTTTTATAAATAAAATAAAATAATAAAAAAAGAGCACAAGGCATCAGATGTACCAGGTGCTTTGGTTCTCTCTCTCATTAATAAATAAATATTTAAAAATTAAAAAAAAATTTAAAGAACCATCAAATAGTGGGGGGAAAGGTTCAGATTCTGGAACATGATGGCAGAGGACCTAGTGGGGGATGTATTATTATGTAGAAAACTGAGAAATGTTATGCATGTACAAACTATTGTATTAACTGTGGAATATAAAACAGTAATTCCCCAATAAATAAATTTAAAAAGCAAAGAATCATCAAGCAAGGGAGTCCGACGGTAGCACAGCAGGTTAAGCACACGTGGTGCAAAGCGCAAGGACCGGCAGAAAGATACCGGTTCAAGCCCCCGGCTCCCCACCTGCAGGGGAGTTGCTTCACAGGCAGTGAAGCAGGTCTGCAGGTGTCTGTCTTTCTCTCCCCCTCTCTGTCTTCCCCTCCTCTCTCCATTTCTCTCTGTCCTATCCAACGACGACATCAATAACAACAACAATAAAACAACAACAAGGGCAACAAAAGGGAAAATAAATAAAATTTTAAAAAAAAGAATTATCAAGCAAGTAAATGCAGTAAAACTTTCAAGGCTAACTTAGACCCTACTAAAATCCTAGGTGTATTTCCTACCCAACTTGAGGCTAGATCCCATTTGGTGCAACAAATGGCACTCAATGAATGCTTTAACAGCTGGGAGAAAATCCAAGCTCATCAGACAAAACAATGGACTACCATTTACCAAGGGCTGGATAAGGGCAAGCGACTGGCTCACTTTTGATGGCATTTTTGGTCAATGAAAGGACATCCCATCACCTGGTTCCCAAATTAGGGAACCCTAAGACTCCCCCCAGATACCATGAGCCTATACCTCTAACAGACACTGCTCTCCACCTTCAGTAGTCATTTCCATCAGGAATGTTATCATAACCCCTTTCAAGGGCCTCTCCAGGACCCTGCCCTCACTATAAAGTAGCAATGGTAGAGACTGACCCATTATCCAAAGGGAGGCTGGATGATCCTACTCTGCAACTCCAGGAAGACTGGTTCTGCAGTGAGTGCAGTCTAAAATGTTCCCATCTGCGACCATGGACTGCAAGCTCAGAGTGACAGGGACACAAGATTGCACAGGCTCCTGTGCTAAATACCAATGTATATGGACCCTGGGTCAGACTGATGTGATAAACAGTTAATTGTATTTACAGATTTTCTTCAAGTTTGGGAGCTACTCTATGCCTTAATCTAGATTTCTGGTCCTATTATCAACTCTGACTACGTCTTCCCAGACAAAAATTTTAACCTACCTCTATGTTAACTATTAAGTTCAAACAAAAATCACTAAAACCATGGGCCACTTGGAACATATCTAAAATAGACTTCCTCGCTTCTTACTACCCTAAAATCCCTATTATCACCTGCTCTATTCCTACTTTCTGTTCCTGTTTCTTAAACATTTTGTCCATCCTCATGACTTTCTGCCTTTCAGATGCCAAGTTTCAGATACTACTATAATTCCACCCTGACCACCCTAGGCAGAAAACCTCACTAATGCTTCCTGGGACCTCATTTCTCCAGAGCCCTACACCACTAGGGAAAGACAGAAACAAGCTGGGGGTATGGATTGACTTGCCAACACCCAGGGGAGAAGTAATTACAGAAGCCAGAACTCCTACCTTCTGTACCCCAAAAAAAAGTTTTGGTACATAATCCCAGAGGGGGAGAAATGTTAAGGGAAGATGACTAAGGGTTCTGAAACCTAATTCTAACATAAACCAGAAAGAAAAGAGGAAAAAAGGAAGGACATTTGAAGTAGTAATAGGTATAGGTTTAACTTAAAAAGGAATAGAAGACAGGACCACAGGGTAAAAAATGGGCAAAAATTAGATAGATAGATAGATAGATAGATAGATAGATAGATAGATAAATGATATAGACAGACAGATGATAGACAGAGAGTTATAGAAATAATAGTCAACACTCACCTGTGACCTTGCGAGAACCACTGCAGTTTCCAATGAAGGGAATGGGGACATAGAACTCTGGTGGTGGGAACATTATGTGATTATACCCCTGTTACTCTGTAAATCACTAATAAAATAAGATCCGCCCCCCCAAAAGAAGTTGCATGAACTTACAACAACAAAATGTAACCAAATGGTCTCTAAGAGATTGTGAGAAATATGGTAGAAATATTGTGAGAAATATTCCTGGGTGTGGGTTTGAAGGGACAGTACTTTGGTGGTAGGTAAGGTATGGGAACTATACCCCTGTAGTCTTGGTCTTATAAATGACTATGAAATCACTTATAGTAGTCTATCTAGACAGTGTGCCTGCTTTGCTATATAAATGACCAACATTTGAGGAGGTACCACATTAGAGGAAGCTTTGATGCTGCGGTATCTTTCCCTCTCTCCTTTCTTTTATTTATAAAAAGGAAACATTGACAAAACCATAGGATAAGAGGGGTACAACTGCACACAATTCCCACCATCAGAATTCTGCATCTCATCCCCTCCCCTGATAGTTTACCTATTATTTATCCCTCTGGGAGTATGGCCCCAGGGTCATTATGGGATGCAGAAGGTTGAAAGTCTGGCTTGCATAATTGCTTCCCTGCTGAACATGGGTGCTGACAGGTTGATCCATACACCCAGCCTGTCTCTATCTTTCCCTAGTGGGGTGGGCTCTGGGGAAGTGGGGCTCCAGGACACATTGGTGGGGTTGTCTGTTCAGGGAAGTCTGGTCAGTATCATGCTAGCATCAGGAAACTGGTGGCTAAAAAGAGAGTTAACACATAAAGCCAAACAAATTGTTGACTAATCATGAACCTAAAGGCTGGAATAGTGCAGATAAAGAGTTGGAGGTACTTCATTTTGTAGATATCTAGTAGACATATTTTAGTTATATTCCAAAGGGCCTGTGGCTATACTAGTTTTTTTTTTCTTTTTTTTCCCCCTGAGCCTGAAATCTGATATGCAGGTGGATCCAAGTTATTGTCTGGGGAAATGATGTCATGGCTGGAAAAAGTACCAGAAAGGTGGATCAGGAAAGATAGTAGCTCCCAAATATGGGAAAGGTATACAAATACTGTTGACAGTAAACCCCTTAGATTTGATCTGATCTGGGGCCCATATTCAGCTTAGGAGCCTATGCTGAATCTTTGATATATTGACTCTCTTAAAAGCTTAGACCAGATGGTCCGGGAGGTGGCACAGTGGATAAAGCATTGGATTCTCAGCCATGAGGTCCTGAGTTTAATCCCTGGCAGCACATGTACCAGAGTGATGTCTGGTTCTTTCTCTCTCTGCCTATCTTTCTCATAAATAAATAATTTTAAAAAAGCTTAGACCAGGGATAACAGAAGCAACCGGTGGCATAGCTATATACAAATAATGTCAAAGGGCATATATTATGGTGATGTTGTGTATGATACAGCAAATCCTAACAAAGGGATATTTCAAAGTTAACCCAATTGCCAAATAATGTGATTATAGCAATATCTATCTACTGTCTTCTTAAACACTAAGACAGCAGGAACCTCCCGCTTCCTCTATAGAGCGTATATTTCCTCCAGTCCTGGAACCTCTAGGGTGGGGCTCACTTTCCTGCATGCTTCTCAATTCATACCAAGTGATATTGCATCCACTGATCCCAACCTAATCCACACATGGAGTACCACCTCAGCATGTTTCACTTCAGACTGTGTCCAGAGACGTCAGGCGTGGAATGTCAATCCTTCACCCTCATTACTCAGGTGAGCCCTTTCCTTTCATAGGATTCTCTAGTTCCATTCCAGGAGGTTCACTTCCTAACAAAATCCCAAAACCTAGATATAGACCAGGTCCCGTAAGATAGAGCATATGTTCACATATATCCATAAATTAGGGCAAAATATATACCTGAAAGCAAAAATACACAGTAGTCTGTAGTGAGTCAGTATAAAGTTCACAATGAAATAGTGTCTACTTAGACATAGATACCCTTCTCACCTACTTCCTATTACAGTTCTCTCACTCACTCCAAAGCTAACCTTATCAAAGAAAGGACTGCAAAAGCTGAATAAGGGCAAGAGACTGGCATACTTTAACGATGACTCTTTAGTCACTATCAGGCCACCCCATCAGCTGGGGCCCTAGTTGGGGAGTCCTGAGATTTCCAAACAGACATGATGGGCCTAGATCTCAAATAAATCCCTCTCTCCATTGTTACCAGTCACCTCTATCAGGAACGACAAAATAGACCCTTTGTGGGCCCCCCATAGGACCTTGCCCTCAACTTGGATCAACAACAGTAGAGAATGTTCCATCCTCTGAAGGGAGGCTGGACAACATACTCTATGCTACACCTGAGGAATATGGGTCCTGATATTGGGGCAGCTTGGAATGTTCCTACTCATGGCCACAGAATGTGAGCTCAGATACCTCTCCCCTTCTATCTCTCCTTTTATTTTTAACAGTATTTTTGTTTATTTAGTTTGAATAGAGGCAGAGAAACTGAGAAGGAAGGAGGAGACACACATAGAGAGAGAGAGAGACAGAGAGAGACCCACAGCACTGTTTCACAGTTTTTGACGCTCCTCCCCTGCAGGTAGAGACCAGGGGCTCGAACCCAAATCCTTTTGCACTGTAACATGTGTGATTCAGCCATGTGAATCACCACCCAGACCCTATCTCTCAATTAATATATGCAAAAAAATGAGTTCAGAGATGGGAAACCCAGGCAAAAATAAGTAAATTAAAAACCATGATGTCAAATTCCTCACATGTACATAACCTCTAAAGGCCACTGTGCCCAAAACATGAAGCCAACTCCCGTGTCCCAACTCTGCTACAACTGCACTAGAGTATGAATGTGGAGGGTTGAATCCACTATCAGACTAAAAAGTAGCTATAAGATACTTAATTATCCCAAGCAAGTAGGAATGTTATTCACTATCCTTAGCCTAAGTTTTGCCCTTCATACTGATTACAAGAACTTACCCCCATAAACTCTATGCTTTGAAAGGTGCTAAATCAGTTCATCCTTATCTATCTATCTATCTATCTATCTATCTATCTATCTATCTACCTATCTATAATCTATATATTTATCTCTTGCTAAAGAAGTATGAGAAGAGTTCAGTGAAATAGCTCACTTAGTGTCCCGCTTTTCCAGGTGTACCACCCACATTTGAGCCTGACGCCCATTGCATTAAAGGAAGCTTTGGTGCTATGGTCTCTTTCAGTCTCCCACACTCTTTCTGCCTCTCCACCTCTCTGTCCCTAATGAAAAAAGTGTGAGAATATGGCTGCCTCCCATGGAGTCTGATGCTCATTGTTGGCACAGTGCAACTAGTAACCCTACACATCTGTTCTTTGACTACACTGTTCAGGCTCCAGGAAAATGCTTCTGCAATTTGGCTTCCCTGTATACTTTAAACAAAAGGCAACTGTTCCCAAATGTCATGAAGATTTGTAGCTGTGCCAGTGTGTACATAAGAGACAGACATTATTTCAGACTATAAGGAAAATTCAAACAGTGAAAGCACTTATGAAGGAGAAAAAATCCAAATTGTCAAAGCCTTCTTTCTAGACACATGAATGCAATAGATTTGTACTTAATAAAACTATCATTTCCCAACAGTTCCATTTTCTTGCTTTTCATTATTCTTCTGTTTATGTTCCCAGAGGGAATAAAAAAATGCAATGTTTCTAGTGGTTGTATGCGGAAACTAGAAAACATCTTGAAATATTAAACATCTTATATTAATTCTGATACTGCGATGAATACATAGATTATACATAGATAGACATATTAATCGTTAGACACATGTAAAAACAGAGTATAGGAAGTTTGCTAGGGAATGCTCCTAGGACCAACAATTAGAGAAGAAGGTGGAGGGAAAAATAGTAATAAAAAAGGGGGAAACAGTAGAATGCCTCAGTATACCCTGGAAGGAATACTGAAGGTAAGATGAAACTTCTGAGCTCTCTATATTTGAGGCAAGAATGTTAGGTACTACACACATTAATGAATTGGTGGATGTGAACCACTCTGAGAATTGAATCTGATCTTAAAACAAGACACCTCTCCTTAGCTGATGCAATTCTTGTAGAGGGGTTGACAGCCAAGAAGTCTTTAAGGGAAACTTCCTAGCAACTAAACTAAGTAATTTCTAAAAGGCTATCTGGATAGAACATTGCAGTGTCCACCACAGCCAATGGGAACCTAGGTAGGGTTTCCTAGGGTTTTCAAAGCTCCCCTGAAAGAGCTTATCCAAGAAACTAAGTGAAATGGATCTGGAAGGAAGAGTGGGCCTCAACACTACACCTGGCCCTGAAACTCAAAATCACCATCTTCCTCTTCCACTATCTTGGCAATTTACCTGGGTGTACGATTCAGCTTTTAATTCCTGATCACCATGACTTTTTCAAGTTGGAGTTGCTGCCCATATAAGCAGTTCACCAATCTATGGACAATGCTGGAGTTTCCTTTTTTCAAAAAAGATCCCCCTCATAGACCACATGCTTATGGTGAAGGCAAGATACTAGTGTACCAGGGGTATATCATGGAGCATCTTCTCTAACTGAATAAGCAAGTGCTTGCGTCCTGCAGTCCTACTGTGGTATGATCCTGTGTATGAAACTTCCATTTTGTTGCTGAGCCTGCACACCAACAGAGTTCAGTTCATGACAGGCAGTTCTGGGTATCTTGCAGGGGAAAGAGACCCAAGTGTCCCCTACCCATAGTGTCTGGTTCAGCACAGTAGGTTTCCACAAAGAATTGGGGAGTCCATGACCAGGCATCACATATTTTATTTATGAAAATAAAGACACATGTGGAGACTCAGGCAGGTCATCCAGAGAGGAATATTGGAAACTAGCTGACTTCTCATCTGGATCTTTATATCCTAACCTATCTACCTGGAATAATCTTTTCATTGGTCTATTTAAATTACTTGACTTGTGTATTGGCCCTATCCTCCAGATCAGACTTTCTAAGGCCCCTCCTTCTCTTTCCTTTTTAAGCCACACCTACATCTATCCCATTATAATTATAATATACTTCTTCCTTAAGTGCTCTTCCTTTCCTTTCTCCCATTGTGATAAAACCAAAAACCAAAGGTCAGAGTCTCAGACAATTCTGTGATGTCCATGTCTTGCCCTAGTTTTGCCTCTAACAGAGACACAGCCACTTTCAGGGATCATCTTATGTCCTATCAGCCATCCCGTCCCTACTAAGGAGCAGCAGCCTGTGAGATGCTATTTTCAAATAGTTTATAAGTTTCTACTATAGCATGACTTTGCAGTAAGTGGTGGTTTCAACACAGGTACTTATAATACAGGTGGATCAAGTGGCAGGACTGCTTGAACTCGCATTCTGGCCTTGTTATAGTGCTTTATTCTGCCCCTCCTCCCTTGGATCTGTCATACTTCAAGTCGTGCAGTATACGGGTAAAAACAGTAATTTCAGGTGTAAAAATATGCTGTGTCTAGATCCAAAAAAAGTTTATCAGACACTGAGCTCCCTTTTTCATGGAGAAAGTAAAAACGCAATCATTTGTTATTTTGAAAGGGATCTCCTGGTATGCCCCAGATCATTCAAACCTTCAAAATGTAGCCAGTTAATGTAACCAGCACTTTAATCTTTGCAGAATTTAGTTTCATTCCTCTGTAGTTTGTGTGTTTCAGTCACTTATTATACAATGTGGACCAACTAGCATGATGTCATTAACATAGTGAACTAGTATTATTTTCAGACAGTCCAGAATCACTTCAGATTTTGACAGAAGGTCCAGCAAAATAACTGACTTGGATGGTATGCTGCTTAGTCATGTGATCAACTCAGGTTTGAGCCTGGCCCCACCACACTAAAGAAATCTTTGGTGTTATGGTTTCTTTCATCCTCTCTTCCCCTCTACCTGCCTATACCTAAAACAAATATTATGACATAGGACCAAAAATTTAGTATAACCTTGAGTAAGAAGTGTAAATAAATACTGTTGACCACTCTGTGTGAATGTTTCTTTTCTGATGTTTTTATTTGATGTAGATAAACAAAATCACATTTTCCAAATCAACACCTGCTTACTAGTATGATTAGTACTAGTAACCTACTTACTAGTACTAGGTTATGTCATTCTGATGTAACAAAGATATCATGACAGCTGTACTTGCACTGCCACTTGGTTGACCTTACAATAATCTACTTTCATTCATGAGGCACTGCTCATATCTTAAAGGGATTCAAATTAGTGAATTAAAAAGAGGTATGCTAGGAGCCACAACCTGGGATTCTTTGAGTCTTTAATCCTTTTCCAATTTAGAAAAAAAAAGTGCAGCTCACTACCAGTGTTCATCTAATTTTACATAAGCACATTCTTTAAAGTTGAAGCAAATCTGATTGCTTTTCATTGTAAAAATAAAATGTAAATATGATTCATCAAATTTTATGTATTGAATTCATTAAATCTTCAACCAACAATTGTCCAAAAACAAAGTTAACAGCATGCATAGTAATGCTATGTTTTCTAAAATTTAACATGATTGGCGATCAAGAATTACTACATTAGGTACCCAGTGGTGGCACACCTGGTTGAGTACATACATTACCATGTACAAGGACCAAGGTTCAGGCAGGTCCCCAGTCCCCACCTGCAGGGGAGAAGCTTCACTAGCAGTGAAGTAGTATTGCAAGTGTCTCTCTTTGTCTCTCCCTCTCTACCTCCCCTTACTCTCTCAATTTCTCTCTTTCCTATCAAATAGATAAATAAATGAATAAATAAAATAAAAATAAAAAAAGAATTACTATCATTAGCTGCATTATTCACCAAGTAGTGAAAACAATCTAAATGTCCAAAGATAGATATTGAAGTTATGAGGCATATACTCAGCAGAATTCTACTCTGTGTTTTAAAAAGATGATAGGGCTAGGGAAATAGTTCAGCTAGTTAGAGGACCCATTTGTATGTCTAAGACCCTAGAGGTCTCAGGTTCAATCCTCAGCACCACCTTAAGCCAATGCTGACCAGTTCTCTCATTCATTCTCTCTCTCTCTCTCTCTCTCTCTCTCTCTCTCCTCTCTCTCCTCTCTCTCTTCTCCCTCTGTTCTCTCTCTCCCTCTCCCTCAGGAAATAAACAAACCCTTTAAAAATAAAATTAAGGGGCTGGGCAGTGGCCTATTAGAGGGCACATATTACAATGCTCAAGGACTTGAGTTCAAGCCCCCTAGTCCTTACTCACAGGGTAGAATCTTCACAAAAGATGAAGCAAATCTACAGGTATCACTTTTTCTCCATATGCCTTCTTCCCTCTCAATCTCCCAATGTCTCTATTCAATAAATATGTGGATAAATATTTTAAATACGATAATTAAAAAGATGATATTTTACACTTCAGGAAAAATGGATGGAGATAGAAGTGATTATGCTTAGTGAAGTAAGGAGGTGAAAGACAACTAGTGGATGGTTTCCATTCATATGTGGAACAGAGACAATTAAAAACATGAATTTACAAAAAAATACAAGAAGACGCAGCCAAATTGTCTCTAAGACTTTCTAAAAACTCTGGGGGTTATCATTGGTGTATTGAGGCCACGGAACTTTGGTGATGGGTATGGTGTGATGTGGAACTATATCCTGTAATCTTGTAATATTTTAAACCACAATTAAGTACTAATTAAGTTGTTTTAAAGAATTACTATATAGGGGCAGAAAAATAGCTCCCTTAGGTATAGTATGATGCTTTTCTGTGTGCATAACCCAGGTTTGAGCCTGGTGCCTGCTGCACTCAAAGAAGCTTTGGTGCTGTGATTTCTTTTACTCTCTGCCTCTCTACTTCTCTATCCTGAAACATGATGGCAGAGGGGAACCTAGAGGAGGTTGAATTGTTATGTGGAAAACTGATAAATGTTACACATGTAGAAACTACTGTATTTTAAAAAAATTTTAATATTTATTTTCCCTTTTGTTGCCCTTGTTTTTTATTGTTTTAGTTATTATTTTGTTGTTATTGATGTCATTGTTGTTGGATAGGACAGAGAGAAATGGAGAGAGGAGAGGAAGACAGAGAGGGGGAGAGAAAGACATACACCTGCAGACCTGCTTCACAGCCTGTGAAGCGACCCCCCTGCAGGTGGGGAGCCTGGGGCTCAAACCGGGATCTTTACGCTGGTCCTTGAGTTTTGTGCCACATGCGTTTAGCCCACTGTACTACTGCTCAACTCTCCAAACTACTGTATTTTACTATTTACTGTAAACCATTAATACCTCCAATAAAGAAAAATTAAAAAATAAAAATCTATATTTTATAAGTGGAAATACTACTACTAAAACTAGAATGCTACAAATAGAATGGTGTCTTTTGTTTCCAAAGTTGATGCACTAGAGAAAAACAAAAAGCAATAATAAAAGTCAATTACTTCTTGGAAAATTGGGGGGTAAGGTTAGAACAGTAACCTGTGAGTTATCACCCAGGAAAATTCTGCCGCCACAAACACTACCAGTGAGTATTCTCAGAGCAAATGGTAAGTAGGTTAAAGGTGGTACTAATTTCCATCATCCTCCCAACAATGCTGTTTCCATATACTACCTTGGTCAAGGAAGTGAAAGGTAGTTTCAGAAGCTTCCACTTGTCCTTCTCATCTACAAATGACTCTGACTTCACAGACCAAATAACCAATATGGAGCTTATGCCAACTCTCAAAACACCTACCCCAATTGCATAAAGAGAGCCCAGCAAAACAACAAGTAAGTTTGTGGACTCACTAAAGCCATTGTGAACATGACCTTAGCCAGGACCCCACCTAGTACAGGACTCCCACCTGCCTCTACTCTAACAAGCGTACCACGATGACACTTTAGGTCTTTGGCAATTAATATCAATTCAGAATCAGTATGAATCAGGATGAAAATGTTTTGCCAGTTCACAGTTCTCTAAGCAAATGGAAGAACCAAAATAATCATTAGTAAGCATATGCTGTATGGTCCTTCCTTTAGGGCGTCAGTTTCTCCTTCAAACAGTTCATTTGGATTAAGATCCTAACTTAGCATCACAAGCTGGGCAAGGTATTGTGACTTCATATTAAGGCAACTGTCCTTAAATTTCTGACCACCTATGATTTCTTCTAATTATGCAGATTGCATACAGATTATTGATCATATATTCCCCCCAGGGATATGTATTATACTGACCAGCAAGATGCTACTATTACTTCTTAACTATCTATTCACCAGCAGTTGATTAGTTCTGTGTTCTATTAACCATCTCCATAGCTCTTTGAAGATCACGTATCCTTCCTGCCACTCTGCAATGTATTTGCATCCACCTGATTTCTGACAGTTAAGCGCCTTCACCTTGCCTCTATTGTCTCAGAGTCATCATCATTTTTATCAGTGTTTATCATCCTCTCCTCTGCTGTTCCTTGACCTACAGCAAAGAGCTACCACTGAACTTCTTAGTGAGGTAAGTGCTCCTCTCACTCAAGCATCCCTTATAATTGTGACGAATGGCAAGTCCTTTGGGTACCCCTAAAGAATATAGTCCTCTGGAAGGTTTTTTGACTTTACCTATGTATTTATTCTACCATGCCAAGTTCCCTGAGTCTTCAATTCCTTCTCTAATTACCTAGTAAGGCAGCGCTGGCATTTTTTTTTACCTCATGAAATGAAGGTCATTGTGGCCACACTTTGAAAAGCAATTATACTAGTGACCTCACATGATCTCTTGGAGTCTTTGTCATAGTGTTAAATCCTGTACCTTGAGAAAGAACTCTAAAATCAATTACTTTTCCTTTATTCAATTTTATATTCCAGCTCTAGTTAACTCTTGCAGCACCTGCTAGTAACACTGACTGGTCCTGTAGCTACTTTTCAGCTATTTCCTTTTCTTATTTGGCTCAGCACATACCAAGCAAGGTCATGCTATGATTTAACCCTAGATATCAGTTCAGTGGCCAGGAGGGGAAATGGGAGCAGATTGTGAGAACAATGCACATTATCTTACAGGAAAAAAAAAACTTTGCATGTTCAAACAAGGTGAAGTACAAGAGAAATGCTTATTCTCAGGGGGTTCAGGGGAATGTAAATGTAACCTTTTAGGGACATCAAATCAGATTGGGGGGGGGTATCCTATGTGTCCTTCCTAACTATGACAACTATCTTGGTATAACAGATTTCTTTTGGTTTGAATTTTAACCTTTTCTGAGGCTTATTTTGAGTAAGTCTTAGGTCTCATCCTCAGATTGCTCTAGCCTTTGCCTAGAAATGGTGAGAATCTCTGTATATGCTATGATTGGAAGTTCTCTGATTGTCACACATAACTTGACATTGTATATTAATTGACTTTGGCTTTTCATTGTTTTTTTCTTGAGGTCAAGCTTACACAATAGCTATATAATGTTCTTTCTAATACTTAATGTTTCCCACATATTTCTCAATGATCTTCAACATGCCACCACATAATGCTTTCACTTCCACTAGCACGGTATCCAGTAAGGTCTAACAATCCTTTGTCACCTGTTTCAAGTGCCTATCTACTCCACCTACCACCAGTGTTGGGGTCTTTGTTGCCAGCTGGGCATCAGGTGATCCATCTCCAAAATTTCATCACAGTGTATGCTTTCCTGAACCACTTCTTCTACCAACAATTGTAGGTTGGCTTCCTGGAGGGCAGACTCAGACAGAGTTCAACATGGAGAACTTTTATTATGGATTGCTCTTGGGATCAACACCTGTGAAAAGGAAAAAAAAAAAAAAAGGAAGCAGGATTGGACAGAGGGAGAAGTTAAGCTGTCCCATATGGGGCAAGAAGACCATGTGGACAAGCCACTGGTTGTAAAATACCCCAAATAAGGGGATATGACCTTGTGGGATCTGGCTTTTTTTTTTTTTCTTTTTAGCTGAAATCTGGTGACAGCTGAGGGCTGTCTGGTAGCAGCTGGCAGAACTCCTAGCAAATGAAATAGTAAGCTCTTTATTCCTGAAGGGGGATTGGGACAGCTGATTACTGAATCAGCTGCAAGTCTGACATCAATTTTTCCATTGGGAATTTGATAGCTATAAAATTCTAGAACTGAGAGCAGCTTTACTTATAAGGTGCTTGGTAAACTTTTTAAATTTCAAACAATTACATTTACAGATTTACGTAAATAAAACTTAGTTACATTTTTTATGTGTACCTTTCAAATATTTACACATAAATATAACAATGCAGCTCTAAACCCTGACAGAACTAGCTTAAACTGAAACCTTTACTGTATCTTTCTGGTAAATTATGCAAAAATTGGTTTATTATATAAAAATCATAAAACATAAATGAGTAAAAATATATAAGATATTCTATAAATCACTAGATGTTACACTCATAGAAAATAACAAATATTCACAAAATGTATGCAGAACTTTAAATAAAAAGGTAATTGAAGTGGATGTGTTGTTCTTGATAAAATGAAATGCATCCACTTTTAAAACCCGTTTTCTACATATAAGAGCATAAGCTTATTTTTTCCACAGAAATAAGTATGTGAATGCCCATCAATGTTTTCAATAATAGTATAATGTTTCAATGTGTAAACATAGCCTAATGTGCCAATTTTTTTAGAGATAGTGACAGAGAGACAGAGGGAGAGACACCACAGCACCAAAACTTCCTTCAGTGTGGTGGGAGCCAAGCACGAACCTAGATCCTGCACATGGCAAAGCAGCATGCTATCCAAGTGATATATTTTGCTGACCCATGTGTAGTTCACAATTTTTTTTAATTTACTGTTCAAAACAGTGATTTTTTTCCAAGACATTTCTTATATTTGAATGTTTAGCAGTGGATCAAAGACAATAACCCCTTGATGGTCTCTGAAACCTGCCCAAATGGACCTCAACATCAGCATGTGATCCTACCATTTAAAGATGCTCCTCTGCACCCCATGCACATGCTCACCAACATTCCCAGTGGTAGAGAAGTAGATCTTCTCCAATATGAATGCCAACAGTAATTTCTATGCACCTACCTCCACCAACCTTATAACTCTGGCAGAAACACTAAAAATTGCTTGTTCTTCCATTATACATTCTTGTTATTTCAAAACAGTATCTGAAGTATTGACTTATGTGGAAACCAGAGTTGACCAAGAGGAAGCCTTTCCATGAAGTGCCTCCAGGACTACAAAAACAAAACTGTCCTTATCTCAGAATATATAGTCCCAGAATAAGTCCCAGCACTTCATTCAAAGTTTCTCTCACATCCTTCCTCCCCTTCTGCCACAGTCAGCAGTGAAATGTCACACCTTTGATACCTACTGCCTGGACTGTGGTTCTAACTTCCTCACTGGTTTCCCAATCTCCAGTGGGCACTCCTGTCCCCACCCAAATTCTGGCCCATACTTCGTGCAGCTTGGTTGCATAGCTTCCCATTCACCCTGTGACTCCTCTGGTCACAAGAGGTTTTTGGTGTCTCCTGGGAGTGGGGGATGGAGTAGCATGTAGACACCTCCATTTTACAACATGGGGTCTTGCATAATTTGGACTCACTCAACTGCGGGATTAGGTTTCCCACCACTCCCCTCTCCTCACTTTGTATCCAGGCAGGCCAGCTGCCTCCCTGGAACAAGACTCTTACCTCTATTTCTTTCTATTACTCCTTCCTCTCTCAGTGCCCTCCTCCCAGCTTTCATCTAGTATTCATGTCCAGTTTATTTATGTGTCTATCTCCTCTGTGAAACTCCTCTGAACAAATGTCTGTACTGATGAGATGCAGTGGTTATGGCAAGAGGCTCCTGATTTTTAAGTGTCTTTCACACACACTCCCATATATCTTGCCTTTCCAAACACATCATAAACTCAAGGACAAAGACATGTCTTTTTTTCTGCTTAAAACACACAACTTTATTGATAACAGAAAAATAAAATCTCAAATGTATAAACATAAGTCCACACAAAGGACCAAAGTTCACCTTACTTTGCGAATCAGTTCAGTTTCTGCTCAGGAAGCATACTAAAAATATCTCAGTCCAGACAAGGTAAAAATCAACACAAGCATTTTAAGTACAAGTTTGAATTCATTTGATTTTCAGGAAATGGTCCAGCTCTAGACCATTATAAGAAACAATGGTTCTGAGGTTATAGTGCAATTTACAATGCGCATTAATTTCAGGCTACAAAACCATAATATTACTCAGATTTGTTTGCAAACATACAACTATTCAGAATTTACTTAATAGTAGCTCAACTTTGTCCTTCACATCAGGGTCATTGTATTCTGCTGCTAAGACTCGAAGTTTCCTGGCACATGCTTTAGGTCGATGAAATATGAAATAAAGGGAATTTTTACTGAATTTGTCATGAGTAAAAACTTTTGCTCTTCTTTTAAAATGGTAATTTATATTTTCAAACAGTGAAAGAGCATTCAGGATAATTTCTTTTTTCTCTTTCTTGTTAAATATATTGATCAGTGTTGTTGGAGCACTGGCAATGAGCAAGTCTTTTGTCATAGATGGATTTTTAGAGAAATTCAAAAGCATTCCCAAAATGTGGTCTTTAATTTCTCCACTCCCCACAGTCAACAAACGAAGAAATTCCGAAATATAATTTGTAACCATGTGCTGATATTCACTAACAATAGTCAAGTGTTTTATCAATCTTAGTCCAGCCAGCTGCACATGTGAATTCAAAGGATAAGTGACAGTATCCTCACATACTTGATTTAAGTATGTTTCAACCTGCCTGTGATTTTCTGCAGCCACTGAGATGTTATTAAGTGAATTTAAAGCTTTCAGCCTAACACTAGGATGGGGATTATTAAGCAAGCTTTCGATAACGGAGAGTCTACCTGCATTATCAATGGCTTCATGGGGGACTGGACAGTCAGGGTTGTTATATAGTGCATTATTGGCTATTTCATGAATAGAAGGATCTTCTGTCATCTCAATCATGCAAATGAGTTTCTCAAGCTCTCTTGGATCGATACTAGCTTCATGTTTACAGCGGCAGGACATGGCCTGAGCTGACTCCTCAAGCTTGTTATGCTTTCTGACCTCATTTTCAAGCTGGTAGTTGGACTGATTTTGGTGTGATAACCTCATCTCTGTGCTCAACATAGCTCTTTCCCATGACCCCATCCCTGCCCCAGGGACCATAGATGGATATGTGCCGTTTGACTCAGTCTTAGATGCAGATGTGTCCTCACTTTTTTTTTCACCATTCCAGTAGCAAGATATTGTAGCAAATCCACCAGCAACCTCAAGTTTATCCTTGGCGCTAGTCTCATCTCTAGCTCCACATTCAAAAGTAATATCTTTCTCACTCTTGGATCTTAGTTCACTGCTATTCCCTGTGTCAGCCCAAAATAAAGATCTTAAACTAATCTCCTCAATATCAGGACTAGACACTCTACTTAACTCATCATCATCTGCATCCTCAGACAAAGACCAGGACCCTTTGCCACCCACTTCCTCAGCTCCAAGTCTAGAAGCAGTAGTGCTTCCATAACCAATGCAGAGCCAAGACTCCTTTATGTCAACCACAGCCTCAGTCGTAGGCACAGTCCCAGCCCCAGCCCCAGCCCCAGCCACAGCCACAGCCACAGCCCCTGTACCAGCCTTAAAAACGGTCTCAGACAGAGCCCCAGCCCTGGACACAACGCCAGAACCAGCACTATCCCTAGCCCTAGCCCCAGAGCCATTTCCGACCCCAGCCACAGCTCCAGAACCAGACACTGTCTGAGATATAGCCTGAGCCCTAGACACAACACCAGATCCAGCACCATCTCTGACCTTAGCACCAGAGCCATCCTCAACACCTACCCAAGCCCCAACCACAGCCCCAGCCCCAGACACTGTATCAGACATAGCCCCAAACTCAGCGCAAGCCCCAGACATAGCGCCAGAGCCAGCAACATCCCTAGACCTAGACCCAAAGACATCAACAACACCAGCCTCAGCCCCAGCCTCAGTGACAGAAACAGCCACAGCCACAGCCCCAGTATCAGATACTAGCACAGGACCAGACCCAGCATCAACCCCTGACCCAGGTCCAGCCCCAGCCAAAGCCCCAATCCCAGCCCGAACCTCAGCCCCAGTCCCAGCCCCAGCCTCACCCCATGTCCAAAGCCCAGCCCCAGCCCAAGCCCCAGCCCCAGCCCCAGTCCAAGGACCATCCCCTGACCCAGGTCCAGCGCCAGCGCCAACCCCATCTCCAGCCCCAGCCTCAGCCCCAGTCTCTGCCCCAAGCCCAGACACTGTCTCAGACTCAGCCCAGGGTCCCGCGTCAGCCTCAGACACAGCTCCAGCACCAGTCCCAGACACAGTCCTGGACCCAGTCCTAGCCTCATCCTCAGCCTCAGCCCCAGCCTCAGCCCCAGCCTTAGCCCCAGCCTCAGCCCCAGGCCCAGTTTCAGCCCCAGCCTCAGCCTCAGTCCCAGCCTCAGCCTCAGCCCCAGCCCTAGCCTCAGCCCCAGCCTCAGAAACAGAACCTGCACAGGGATCCATATAGGCTGCCTCTTCAGATCTAATCCAGAACCCCAAACTGGTCTTGTCCTCAGCTCCAAATCTAGAACTAATGAAGGCCTCTTCCCTAGATTCTGATTCAATATTGGTCTCCTTTTTATCTTCAGACTTGGGCATGAGACCAGTCACTTCCCCTTTCCAGAACCAAGATTCTGTACTAGTGTCTTCCCCAGCCACATGCCAGGATCCTTTGTTGGCTTCTATCACAGTACTAACCTGGCATCTTCCATTGGTCTGGTCCCCAGACCTAGTCCAGGACCCTCCACTTGCTGAGTCTTTAGACTTCAACACAGACTCCTGATCAGTCTCATTTCCAGTTTTAGATCCAGTCCAGGATTTTTCACTAGCCTGATTCTCAGTGCCAGCCAAAGAGCTACTTTCACTGATCTTCTCCTCAAATCCAGGTTTAGGACAGCTATCAGCCTGATCTCCAGCCCCAGTCCAGGATTCTCTACTTCCTTGACTTCCAGCAGCAGTCCAGGACCCATCACCGGGCTGGTCTGCAGATCCTGAACCAGACCTTCCAACACCTTGGAAACCAGATACACCCCAGGAGTTTTCTCCACTGGATTGGTCATTCATCTCTGGCTTGGATTCTCCACAGGCTTGGTCTTCAGTAGCAGACCATAACCCTTTGCTATTGGCCTTACTCTCAAATACAAGTTGTGGACCACTGTCATCCTGATCCTCAGTCTCAACACAGGGACTTCCACTGACCTGACTCCCAGTGTCAGGCCAGGTTCCGCCACTAGACTCCACAAGCTTAGACTCTCCAACTGCCTGGCCACCATTGCCACACCATCCCCCACTTGTGTTAACTTGATTCACACTACAAGCACTGAACCATTCACTGGAATTATCTACAGACATTGCCCTGGATCCTTCACTGGCCTGGTCACCAGTGTCAGCCCAAGACTCTCCAGTGGATTGGTCTCTGGACTCCGGGTTTGATCTTATATCAGTCTGATCTCCGCTGTCAGCCCAGCATCCACTCCCACTGGCTGGGTCCTCCAATCTAGGTTTTTTTATACTACCAGGCTGATCTCCTGACATAGCCCAACACCCTCCACTGACCAAAAATCCTCCACTGGGTTGGTCTCCAGAGTTAGTCCAGGACTTTCCACTGCACTGAACCTCAGACCCCAACATGGGTATTCCACTAGCCTGTCTACCATCACCAGCCAAACATCCTTCTTTACTGGCCTGGCTTTGAGATACAGATTTGGATTCACCAACATATTGATCACCAGTTATAGCCCAGGACCCCATATTGGCCTGATCTACAACCAGATATCTTCCATTGGCCTGGTTCAGAGCAGCAGCCCAGGACCCAACATTGGACTGCTCTACAAATACTGGCCAAGACCCACCGTCAGGCTGTTTCTCAGCCCCAGCCCAGGATCCACTAGCGGACCGGCCCACAGATCTCAGCACAGATTGCCCACTGGGTTGGTACACAGTATTAGGCCAAGAGCTACCAGTGGTCTGATCCTCAGGTCCCAAGGTAGACCTTCCACTAGCCTGGCTACCAGCCCCAGTCCAGGACACGTTTTCACTGGCTTGATCATCAAACCTAGCTTTGGATACATCATCAGAAGGATCATTAGTCTCAACCAAAGACTCTTCACTAGCTCCAGCCCAATACCCAATACCAGTCATGTTCCCAGCCTGAATCCTAGTCTCCTCATGGCAGCTTCTACTGATCTGTTCCTGACTCCCAGACCAGGATGCTTCACTGGCCTCTCCCCCAATCCAAGACATCTCATTGCCCTGACTCCTAGCCCAAAGCCCTCCATTGATCTGACCTAGAGCCCAGGGCTCCCCAATAGTCTGGTTACCAGTGGCAGACCAAGATCCCCCACTAGCTTGGTTTTCAGCCTGAGCCCAGGAATCCTCACTGGCCTTGGCCCCAGCCCAATATTGTTCACTGGCCTGATTTCCAGCCCAGAGTCCTCCACTGGCCTGGTCCCCAGCTCCAGCCCAGGCACCAATACCAACATCACTCTCAGTTCTTGTCCCAGGCCAAGACTTAATGCTAGCCTCCTCACAAGTCTCACCCCAGGACGCAATATTGACTTCACTCTCATCATCAGCCCAAGACATGCTGTTCTCCCAGTATCCATCCCTGGCCTGAAATCTAAATTTGATCCATCGCTCAGAAGCAATCCAATCCTCAACACCAATCTCATTCCAGTAATAGTCATGAATAGTAGCCCGAATCTCTCCACAGGCCTGATCACCTATGTCACTATCACTCTCGGTGTCACTCTCAGAAGTAGATAAAGCCTTAACCTCAGGCTTTTTGTATATTTCACTTTCTTCTATAGCTTCTACTTCATATTCAGGCATAGCCTTATCCTGTGCTGCAAACAAGGAGTTACTCTGAAAATAGGCTGTGGATTGAGGATGGTCAGACATGATTATATCTGGATTATATTCAGTATTGGGTTTGCTCCTGATCTTACTTCTGGCACCAAGCAAGGCTTCATCAAGAGAACAGATCACACTTTGAGACCGGACATAACCTACTGTTTCTGGACCAGTCCCTGTCTTAGGTACATCATTGAGATCATTCGTAACCTTACTTCTGGCACCAGGTAAGACTTCACCTTGGGTATTAGATACAGTTTGAGACTGGGTAGAGCCTGCTGCATCTACCGTGGCCTCCACCTTAGATGTGCCATTGGGATTACCCTTGACTTTATTCTTGGCCCACAGCAAGGCTTCACTTTGGGTATTAGACACAGCTTGGGGTTGTACAGAGCTTGTTGTAGCCTTTATCTTAGATACAGCATTGGGACTGTCCCTAGACTTATTAGCACCAAGAAAAGTCTCACTCTGGGAACTGGTCACAGTCTGGAACTGGGCAGAGTTCCTTGTATCCTTTCCCATGTCTACCATAGACATAGCACTGGAATTTCCCCTGAACTTCTTGTTGATATGGGAGAAGACCTCATTCTGGGAACTGGCAATAGCCTGGGGCTGAACAGAGTCTGTTTTATCTGCTTGGGGCTGGACAGGACACAATGCTTCTAGCCCAGTCCCTGCTTTAGATCCAGCATTGAGATTACTTCTGACTTTATTCTTGGTACCAGGTAAGGCCTCACCTTGGGTATTGGTCACAAGCTCGGCTTGGACAGACTCCACTGTATTGGCTCTGGTCCCTGCCTTAGATACAGCATTGGGATTGCCCCTAACCTTACACTTGGCACCAGACAAGGCTTCAGCCTGAGAACTGGCAATAGTCAGGAGCTGGACAGAACCTGCTGTATCTTTCTTGGGCTCTGCCTTAGACACAATACTAGGATTGCCCCTAATTTTATTCTTGGCACCAGACAAGGCTTCACCTTCACTTTGAGAACCAGACACAGTATGGATCTTAGAAGATACCACTGTATCTGTTCTGGCCTCCAATTTAGGTACAACATTGCTGTTGCCCCTCACCTTATTCCTGACAGCAGGTAATGCTTCGCCCTGGGAATTTGACACAGTCTGGGGTAAGATGGAGTCCTTTTTATCTATTTGAGTCTGGGCAGAACACAGTGTATCTGACTCAGCCCCTGCTTTAGATAGAGAATTGGGATTGCCCTTGACTTTACGCTTGCTACAAGGTTGGGGGTGGGCAGAACCTGTTGTATCTTTCCTGGGCTCTGCTTTAGATGCATTGGGATTATCCCTGATCTTATTTTTGGCACCAGACAAGGCTTCACTTTGGGAATTGGCGATAGCCTGGGCAGAATCCATTGTATTGGCCTTGGCCCCTGCCTTAGATACAGCAGTGGAATTGCCCTTGACCTTATTCTTGGCACCTGACAAGACTTCATCCGGGGTATTAGACACGGTTTGGGGCTGGGCAGAACCTGCTGCATCTGTCTTGCTTTCTTTAGGCATAGTATTGGGGTTGCGTCTGACCTTATTCTTAGTACTTGACAAGGTCTCACCTTGGGCATTACACACAGCTTGGGGCTGAACAGAGACTGCTGTATCTGATTTGGCATCTACCTTATATGCAACACTGGTATTGCCCCTGACCTTGTTCTTGGCACCCGACAAAGCTTCATCTTGGATATTAGACATGATTTGGGGCTGGGTAGAGCCTGCTACATCTGCTCTGGCCTCTGTCTTTGACATAGAATTTGGATTGCCTCTAACCTTATTCTTGGCACCTGGCAAGGCTTCCCCTTGAGCATTAGACATGGTTTGGGGCTGAACAGAGCCTACTGTATCTGCCTTGGCCTCTACCTTAGACACAGCATTGGGATTCCCCTTGATCTTGTTCTTGGCACCTGGAAAAGTTTCACCTTGAGTATTAGACACAGTCTGGGGTTGGACAGAGCCTACTGCACCTTTCCTCACCTCTGCCTTAGAGACAGCATTGGAATTACCTTTGACTTTATTCTTAGCAGCTGGAAAGGTTTCACCTTGACTATTACACACAGCTTGAATTTGGGCAGAGCCTACTACATCTTTCCTGGCCTTTACCTTAGATATAGCATTAGAATTGCCTTTGACTTTACTCTTTACACCAAGTAAGGTCTCACTCTGGGTATTAGATACAGCTTGGGGCTGAACACAACCTGCCACAACTGCCCTGGCCTCTACCTTGGACATAGCATTGGGGTTGTCCTTGACCTTACTCTTAGTACCAGGCAAGGTCTCACCTTGGGTATTAAATACAGCTTGGGGCTGGGCACAGCCTGCGTCATCTGCCCTGGCCTCTACTTTGGACATAGCATTGGGATTGTCCATGACCTGATTCTTTGCATCCAGCAAAATCTTACTCTGGGAAGCCACTGTATCTGGCTCAGCTCCTGATTTAAACACAACACCGGAATTGCCCCTAATTTTTTTTTTGGCACTAGGCAAGGCTTCACTGGGATTATTAGAGCCTACTGTATCTGTCCTGGCCTCTACCTTGGTCATAGCATTGGGATTCCCCCCAACCTTATTCTTGGCACCTGGTAAGATTTCACCTTGGATATTAGACAGAGTTTGGGCCTGGCCACAGCCTGCTTCATCTTCCCAGGCCTCTACCTTAAATATGGCTTTGGAATCCCCCCCATCCTTATTCTTGGCACCTGACAAAGTTTCACCCTGAGAAGGGGCCACAGCCTGAGACTGACCACAGGTATTCAGTTCTGTCTTAGCCACTGCCTTAGAAATGGCATTAGGATCACCTTTGCTATCAACCTTGAAATCAGGCAAGGAATCAGATTGGGTCTTGGCCCCATCCTGAAGCTGTGCACAGTTTATCATGTCTGCTCCCATCTCTATCTTACATTTGCCTTTGCCTTTGCCTCTGCCTTTGCCCCTAGCCTTACCTCTTTTAGGTAAGGTCACAACCTGGCTTTGGGTAGAAGCCTGAGACTGTGCCTTCACATCTGCCTCAGCTTCTTCCTTAGACATAGTATCACCATTGCCTTTAGCCTTAACTTTGTCATCAGGCAAAGCATCAGCTTGGATACTGGCAATAGTCTGAGGGTATGTATAAGGCAATGTCTCTGGCTCAGTTCCCGCCACCAGCATAGCAATGGAGTTAACTTTGGTCTGAATCCAGGCATCAGGCAAGGCCTCAGCCTGGGAATTCACTCTCAGATTTTCCCTCATCCCTGTTTTAGACACAGCATTGGAATTTCCTCTACCCTTACCCCTGACATCGGGCACAGCCTCAGGCTGAGAAGTGACCAAAACCTGAGGCTGAATAGCAGACCTCATATCAGCTCCAGTCATTAGTCTAGATATAATATTTGTATTTCCCCAATCATCAGCCTTAGCACCATACATCACCTCAACCTGCTTAATTACAGTCTGAGGTTGCAGAGAAGCTCTCACATTTGTTACTGTCTCTGATCCACATACAGCATTAGTACTAACCCTGGCCTCAACCCTTGCCCCAGGTATGGCCTCAGCTTGGGCAATGGTTACAACCTGAGATTGGGCAAAAGCCCTCATGTCTGCCCCATACCCTGCACTAGAAATATTTTTTTGGTTCTTCCTGGCCTCAAATCCAACAACAGACAAATCATCAACCTGGGTCTTGAACACAGACTGAGACTGTGAACAGGTCATCATGCCTACTCCAGTTTGTATAGTGGACATGGCATTAATATTTTGTTTAAAACCTATTGTGGTGCCAGGCCTGGCCTCAGATGGAATTTTGGCCATGGTCTCTTGCAGAGCTCTTGCCTTGGTCTCAGCAATAACCCCAGTCCTGTTTATAACACTTATCTTAGCCACTTCCCTGGTTACTACCAGTGCCTCACTCTGTGTCACAACATTTCTCTTATTCTCTGCCTCTTTTTCTGTCAATATGCATGCTTCTTCTTTGGTTTGGGTCATTGTTTCTTTCTTGATCTCTGCCTCATCAACAAGTGCCCAAGCTTTAGCTTTGGTCTGGGTTATTGCTTCTTTCCTGACTATTCTCCTAGCCTCAGAATTAGTTTGGGTCACTGCCTCTTTAATGGCAACTTCACTGGTTTTGGCATTAACCTCACTCAGAGTCACTGGCTCTGTTATGATCACTGTTTCAGGCACCGTTCTGACCTCAGAGTGGGTCACTAGCTCTGATCCAGGCATTGCCTTCAGCTCAGTGTTGGCTATGAGTCTGGCTTTTGCAATAACTTCATTCTCTATTTTAGCCCCAGCCCCACCTTCCACTGGAGTTTCTGCTCCAGTCTCAGACTCGGTTCTAGTCTCAATATCTATCTCAGCCATGATTTCACTCATGGCCAAAGTCTGGTTCTGTACCCCAACCACAGTCTCCATCTTGACTTTGGACCCATTTCTGGCAAGTCTCCTCACACTCTGGGCTCTTCCCTTGATTAATCTGTAAATACAGTAGCAGGTACCAGCCCATATCACCAATCCTGTAGTCACCCAGCCCACTTCCTGAATGCGACCCATGTAATCACCCCTGCTGAAGGCACGGACAAGTTACAGGGGAGCTCAATCGGGCTGGGGAAAGAGGGTGGTAGGTCTGGGTGTAGGCCTGTGAGGGCGCTGGTCTTCAGCCACTCAAAGGCCACTACAGCTGCCACTGGAGGTGGACCTAGAAGTGGAGGAAGGAAATGGACTAAAATTTCTTTTCTAATTCTGTGCATCACGTAGATAGATACACAGAAAGATAGGAAAGTATAAGAATGATGTGTTTGGTGGGAGAAGAGGATGATTAGCAAACTCACTCTCCATCCCTTTTATGTTATGCCCTTCCCATCTTCCCCAATACCCAACAATTTTTCCCAAGCTATTTCCATACACATTTCCTTACTCCAAATGAAAAATGGAAAGGAAGGCAGGAAGGCTGGATATGAAAGAGTGAGAAAGATCTCAAACTTTGGTTTTTACTGGACCTACTTTGGTCACAACTCCCACAGGTCCCCACCTTCATACCAACCTGTAATGATCAGAAGCAGTTCCCTCCTCTCTCCTTTTCTTGATTGGTGATACACCCTAAAGTGAATTTATAAACTCATGAGATCTGTGGACCAAGAGACAGACAAACAGAAAGATAGATGGAGGGACAGATGGGAGCTGAGAATTTTTTTTTCTTGGTGTGACACATTGCTATTAGAAAAATATCTTTCTAACCCCTTCAACTCACCCCACAGCTTATATCTGTAACAGTGATGGTGGGAAAGGTGGCTGGGAAAGGGAAGGGCTGAGGATCCTCTAGATTGAACACTGACCTTGTTGGATGCATGCTGGTCTCCACCACCCACCCTAGAGATCTACCCAGGCAGTTCTCATCCTCTTACCAGTCTATACTGATCAGGGGCAATTTCCTCCTTGTTTCTTTGCTTCCAGTGATCTCAAACCCTGCAGCAGACCTGCAGGCAGATCTATGGACAAGTAAACAAACAAGAGGTAACAGAGATCGAGACCTTGACAGAACAAACATGTAACCTAGTACCTGGTCCCATTGTCTGCTTTAGCAAAGTCCGGGTCCAGTTTGCTAACGTGTCCCATCCATTAATTTCCTCAATTTTTATTCTCTCAAGTTACACTCCAGCCCACCTTTACCCCTAATATCCCTACTGTTCCCTGTACTGAAATCAGGTAGATCTATGACAATACTGTAGAAACATGGTAGAATGTCAGAAAGGCAGAATTACCCTCCACTGAGACTCTCTCAAGTCTCAGCTACCTTCTGGGCTCAACCGCTCTTGTCATTCCCAGGTACTGCCCACCTTCACACCAACCTCCACCGGTCCAGTCCAGTCTCCCCCTTTCCCTTGTTTCCAGTGGCAAACAGCCCTACTGTAGGCCTATGGGAAGACCTGGGAACAGAGAAAAGGGGGGAGGTGAATATCAAGTGCTTGTGATATCCCAGCATCTAAGACATGGGTCCCAGTACATGCCTAGTAGAATGTAAAGACTTATTCTCTGACAGGAAGAGCCTGAGGTTTTCCCAGCACCAGATTAAGCAGTGGAAAGGGAAGCAAGAAAAATAAAAGAGAGGAGACGGATACAGACTATTTCAAAACCGTCTGAAGTCTAAGGCTACTCCATATCCTTTACCAAAACGGTCAGACAGGTGCGGTGTCTGAAAAAGTGATAAATGGCAAGAGAGAGATGGAGGCGTCTCATTCCATACTCTAGAACTTCTACCATGTATCTCCATTGCAACCCAGCTCTAGGAGTCTCCAACAGAAGAAGAGACAATATTTGCTTCAATAAAATGAGTCTCCCTCCCCTGCAAAAGGGTATTATAAAAAAAGAGGAATGTTCAATGATAGAACTATTTGGTTTTGGTTTTGTTTTTCTCAATTTCATCTCAATTTCATTACTGCAAGTAAAAACAACCCTACAAAACTTCACTATCTTTATTGATCTTCAACATACAATTTAAGTTTTAAAAAATCCTAAAGTTAGATAAGTAAACACATCCCCCCCGGGGGGGGGGGGAGGCCCCTCCCTAGCTAGTCCCAACCCATATCCCAACCAGACAACAGTGCCCAAGTTCCTGTCATAGAAAATTTCTATAGAACTTCAGTGGTCCACAGGCAGTGCCTGTGTTCCAACTAACCTCCACAATTCCTGTGCCGTTTCCTCCTCTCCTGGGTCCCATGCCTCGCCACAGTGTCACACCAAACTACTGTCCATTAGACAGAAGAGAATAACGGCTCTGAAGGTGCTTGAACTGGCACCCAGGACAAATTACCCAATACTAGCCTTTCTGGATTAAGAACCTAGCTATCAAATGTCCCTCTCCACATTCCCACATGCCACCCCTAAGCACCCTGCCGTCCAGTTCAGACGGCCCACCATTTTCTCTGCAAAGCCACCACGGTGTGTCCCTGCCACTAACATGAGAAAGAACCTGAGTGGGCATATGTGGTCAGTGATTGGAGCCAAAGAGAAAGGGGATCGCAGTTGACTGTTTTCCTCTCGCGAGACACTCCCCCCATCTTCCACCCTGTCAAAGCCCTTTGGTCCCTTACAGGGATTTAGGTTGGGGGCGGGGGAGGGGGTGGGGGGCTTGGGGAATTGCAAACAAGGCTCCTCAAACTTGTCACCCTCCCTGAAACCCGCTGTTGGGGTCAGCAGCCCCTGACACCCAGGCCTCTGCTCGCTGGCCCAGGGTCCCTTACCTGCTCGGCTTGCCCGGGCCAGATGCCAGCCCGCCGCGCAGGGCAGCGGAGACCTGGTACCCACACTGGAGTGACGGCGGCTCCGTAAACTGCGTAGCTCTGCAGCTCCTGGTCACGTGAGGCCCCAGCGTCACCGCTGCCGAGTAGCTTGCCCTCTTCCCCACCCCACCAGCTCAGGCTGGCTCCACTACGCCCTCCTTCCTCCACCCCCATGCCCACCTACTCCCCCCTCCTCGGGTCAGAGCGCGGCCCTGTGACGCCCCACCCACTCGCTCAGCTGACTCCTTTCCTTTGAGAGGGCCCACTTCCCGCACGGTCCAGCAGGCTCGGAGGTTGCCCTTTTCTGGTTCCTAGGGAGGGTCTACACCTCCCACCCACCCCTAAGCATTTTTTCGGGCCCTGTCTGCTGCTGCTTCAAAGGATCTTTTTTTCTCTTATACTAATGAAACCAATCTTTCCCAAGGGCTCTCCCTCCACTACCTCCACTTCTTTTAGTACATTGCTGCCCCCCAATTGAATAGAGAAATAGGTGTACTGGAGAAAAACACTACAACGAGAGGTTTAACTTTATTATTATTACTAGTGGTAGTAGTAGCAGCAGCAGCAGCACTATTTCTTTTATTTCATACAACAGAGAGAAATTGAGAGTGGAGGAGGGAGGCAGAGAGAAAAGCAGATACTTGTAACACCTTTTCACAGCTTGTGAAGCTTTCCCCCCACTAGGTGAGGGCCAGGGATTTAAAGCCAGATCCTTGAGCGTGATAATGTGTTTGCTAAACCTGATGTACCACCTAGTCCCTTTATTTTTTTCTGTCCCTCCTCTTTGTTTTTCAGATCACATTCATTTGCCCTCTATAATACATTAAAACACAATTTTCATTCATTTTACTTAGATCATAAACTAAAAGATTCATGTTATCTTTTACATGATTTTGTGTCGTGTTAAAAGTATTTTCTAGTTGCTCAAAGTTATTTTTCAGATTTCAAAGAATATTAATAGTTAATGACACTTTTTCATCTTTTAGAAATTTACTCGAGGCGGGGGGGGGGGGGGACACACACCAGATCATGATTCTAGCATGATTCATGCAGTGCCAAGAATTGAACTCAGACCTTCTACATCCAAGTCCCCATCTTGCCCTACTGAATGACCTTTAAAGCTACTATTGACAATTTATTTATCCCCTCCCCCCACTTTTTTTCCTTGTATTTGATAAGACAGAGAGAAACTCAGAGGAGAGGAAGAGAAAAGAAAGGGATAGAAGAGGACAGATACTGCAGCCCTGATTCACCACTCACTTGTGACACTTCCCCTTGCAAGTGTGGACCAGAGACTTGAACCCAGTCTTTGCACATGGTAACATGTGCACTCAATAGAGTACACCACCACCCGCCCTCCCCACTATTGATATTTTCAAATACTAAAGTCTCATGTACCAAACTAGTATATTTTAAAGTATTATTTAATCACTTTATTTTGTTTTATTTATTATCTTATTTATTATTGGATAGAGACAGAGAGAAATTGAGAGGAATAGGGAGGACAGAGGAATGGGGGAGATAGAGAGGAAGAGAGACAGGGAAACATTTACAGGCCGGCTTCACTACTTCGGAAGCTTTCCCCCTGCAGGTGTGGAGCAGGGGTTTAAACCCGGGTCCTTGTGTGCTTAACCAAGCGTACCACCACCTGGCCCCAAAACTAGTGTGTTTCAGTGTGATCTATTGGTAGAAAGTCTATCAGTTTCATAATCTTGACATTTTTATTTGTTCCTTATAAAATGTATAATTTATTTCTTTATCATGTTATTGAGGAAATGTTCATATACATGGTTGTTGTCACATGGGTACAGTTCCAAAGCTCCTCAAGGTAAGTGTCACCACATCTTACCTTCCACTAAACATCCTCCTCTACTATAGAGCCCTGGACCCCCAGCTCTACCCCTAACATTTTAATGGGGCAAAATTTGAATCATCCCAGGTCCTGACCTCAAACTGTTTTACAGGGGTATGATAATAAAAAAATGTTACTGGAACAGAAATAGACATACAGACCAGTGGAATAGAATTAAAAGCCCTCTCTGTCTGTCTGTCTGTCTCTGTCTCTCTTTCTCTCTCTCTCTCTCAATTTCTGGCTGTCTCTATCCAACAAATAAATAATAAAGATAATAAAAAAAAAAAGAATTGAAAGTCCAGAATTGATTCCCCCACATGTAGGGACAACAAATTTTTGGCAAGGGAGCCCAAAACATGAAATGGAGAAAGAAGTTTTTTTTCCTTTTTTTCCCTCTTTATTGGATTAATGTTTTACAGTAGATAGTAAATACAATAGTTTGTACGTACATAACATTTCTCAGTTTTCCACATAACAATACAACACCCACTAAGTCCCCTGCCATCCCTTTCTGGGACCTGTACTCTCCCCCCACCCACCCAAGAGTCTTTTATTTCAGTGCAATACACCAAATCCAGTCCAGGTTCTGCTTAGTGTTTTCTCTCTAATCTTGTTTTTCAACTTCTACCTGTGAATGAGAGCATCTCATATTCATCCTTCTGTTTCTGACTTATTTCACTTAGTATAAATTCAAGCTCCATCCAAGATCGGCTGAAAATAGTGAAGTCACCATTTTTTATAGCTGAGTTGTATTCCATTATGTATATATACCACAACTTGCTCAGCCACTCAGCTGTTGTTGGACACCTGGGTTGCTTCCAGGTTTTAGCTATTACAAATTGTGCTGCTATTAATATGGAATACACAAATATTTTTGGATGGGTGTTTTGGGTTTCTTAGGATATATCACCAGGAGAGGAATTGCAGGGTCATAGGGTAGGTCCATTTCTAGCATGTTGAGAGTTCTTCAGACTGCTCCCCACAGGGGTTGGAACAATTTACATTCCCCTCAGCAGTGCAGAAGAGATCCTTTGTCCCCACAATCTCTCCAGTATTTGTTGCTGTTACCTTTTCTGATGTATGACATTCTCACAGGACTGAATTGGTAACTCATGGTTGTCTTTATTTGCATTTCTCTGACAATCAAAGACTTGGAGCATTTTTTCATGTTTCTTGGCCTTTGGGATCTCTTCTGTGGTGAATATTCTGTCCATGTCCTCTCCTCATTTTTGTATGGGGTCATTGTTTTCTTGTTGAGTTTGGTGAGCTCTTTATATATTTTGGCTATTAGTCTCTTGTCTGATGTATAGCATGTAAAGATCTTCTCCCATTTTCTTTTTTTGAGTCTCTCTGTTTAGATAGTGGTTTCTTTTGCTGTGCAGAAGCGTTTTAATTTGATGTAGTCCCATAGGTTTATGCTTGCCTTAGTCTTCTTTGTAATTGGATTCGTTTCATTGAAGATGTCTTTAAAATTTATGTGGAAAAGAGTTCTGCCAATATTTTCCTCTAAGTATCTGATAGTTTGTGGTCTAACATCCAAGTCCTTGATCCACTTGGAATTTATTTTTGCATTTGGTGAAATAAAGTGGTTCAGTTTCATTCTTCTGCATGTTTAAACCCATTTTTTTCCAATGCCATTTTTTGAAAAAACTCCCCTTTCCCCATTTAATAGTCTGGGCCCCTATGTCAAAGATTAGATGTCCATAGGTGTAAGGGCTTACTTCTGAGCTCTCAATTCTATTCCACTGGTCAGTGTGTCTATTCATGTTCCAGTACCAAGCAATTTTTATTACAGTGGCCCTATAATACAATTTGAGATCTGGGAATATGATGCCTCCAGAAAGAAGAAGAGGTTTTTCAACATATAAAATTGGGAAAATTAGGCTAAAACATGCAGAAGAATGAAACAGAACCACCACAAATTACCATGCACAAAAGTCAACTGCAAATGGATTGAAGACATGGGCATTAGATTAGAAACCATAAAAAAAAAATAGAAGAAAACTCTGACAGAATACTCCACAATGTTTGCTTTGAAAACATCTTTAAAAAAGCTATCAAGAACAATGAACCCATCTTCTCTGACCCATCTTGGACAGAGCTAGAAGGAATTATGTTAAGTGAGCTAAGTCAGAAAGATAAAGATGAGTATGGGATGATCCCACTCATCAACAGAAGCTGACTAAGAAGATCTGAAAGGGAAACTAAAAGCAGGAGCTGACCAAATTGTAAGTAGGGCATCAAAGTAAAAACCCTGTGGTGAGGGGTAGACATGCAGCTTCCTGGGACAGTGGGGGGTGGGAGTGGGTGGGAGGGATGGGTCACAGTCTTTTGGTGGTGGGAATGGTGTTTATGTACACTCCTAGTAAAATGTAGTCATATAAATCACTAGTTAATTAATATGAGAGGGGGAAAATTAATTGTATGTCTCGAAGTTTTTCAAAACACAAACTGAAACTTTTCAATATATAGGCTGTGTAATTGATATGCAGACTCTCTCAAAAGCCTAGACCAAGTAGATCAGAAGCAACCAATAGCACAGCTATATACAAGATACTGGGTAATGTACAGCAAACCCTAACAAAAGGACTTTTCAAAGTTAACCCAATTACCAAATAATGTGATGATAACATTAACTATCGATTGTCTTTTTGAACCCTAAGACAGCAGGAACCTCACATCTCCACTATAGAGCCTCTACTTCCCCCACTCCTGGAACCATTGGATAGGGCCCACTTTCCCGTATGCCTCTCCCAATCCATATCAAGTAATATTGCATCTGCTGATCACAACCTAACCAACACAACGATTGCCACCTCAACATGCTTCACTTCAGACTGTGTCCAGAGACTTCACATGTGGAATGACAACCCTTCAGCTTCATTACTCGGGTGAGACCTTTCCTTTCATAGTATACTCTAATTCCATCTCAGGTGGTTCACTTTCTAACAAAGTCCCAAAACCTAGATATACACCAGTTTCTGTGAGAGAGAGCATATGTTCACACGTATCTGTAAACTACTGCAATATATATACCTGAAAGCAGAAGTACACTAGAGTTTGCAGTGAGTACCCCCCCCAACACTTCCTCTCCACTATTCCAAGCTTTGGGTCCATGATTGCTCAACAAATTGTTTGGCTTCGTATGTTCACTCTCTTTTCAGTCACCAGGTTCCAGATGTCATCGGGATGCGGCCAGACTTCCCTGGACTGAAGACCCCACCAATGTGTCCTGGAGCTCAGCTTCCCCAGAGACACACCCTACTAGGGAAAGAGAGAGGCAGACTGGGAGTATGGACCGACCTGTCAACGCCCATGTTCAGTGGGGAAGCAATTACAGAAGCCAGACCTTCTACCTTCTGCAACCCTCAATGACCCTGGGTCCATGATCCCAGAGGGATAGAGAATGGGAAAGCTATCAGGGGAGGGGGTGGGAAATGGAGATTGGGTGGTGGGAATTGTGTGGAATTGTACCCCTCCTACCCTATGGTTTTGTTAATTAATCCTTTCTTAAATAATAAATAAGTAAATAAAAATAAACCTAGTCAATAAAAAAATCAAATCCAACAACAAGGGAAACAAAAATAAAAATAAATAAAATTATATCAGACTGATAAAATTATGCACAGCTTAAGAAGCCATCACCAAATCCTGGCACTTTTACACAAGTGATTTATAATCTTTCAATGTTGTGGTTGAACTTAGAATCTCCTGCCAGGTATCTAAGAACATCTTCATAGAAAACATCTGTATTATTTGTTTTAATATTTTATTAGTGATTTAATAATGATTGACAAGATTATGGGATAAGAGGGATGCAATCCCATACAATTATCACCATCAGAATTCCATATGCCCTCCCCTTCATTGGAAGTATCCCTATCTATTCTTTATCCCTCTGTGAGTATTGACCAAAGATCTTTGTGGGGATCAGAAGGTGGAAGATCTGGCTTCTGCTGGACATGGGCATTGACAGGTTGAACCATACCCCCAGCCTGTTTCTATCTCTCCTTAATGGGATAGGGCTCTAGATAGGTTGGGTTTCAGGATACAATGGTCAGGTAGTCTGCCCAAGGAAGTCAGATTGGCATCATGGTAGCATCTACAACTTGGTAGCAGAAGTATTGAAGCTGGAAGGTTAACATCACAGGCCTGGCATTTCTGGACACAGTCCGAAGTAAAACATGTTGAGGCAGCACTGGTTGTATTGATTTGGTTGAGATCAGCAGATGCAGTATTAAATGGTATGGATCAAGACAAGCATGAAGGAAAACAAGCAAAGCCCCAGAGGCTTCAGCACTGGGAGAAATAGGGGTTTATAGAGAATGAAGAAGGTTGCTTGCTGTCTTAGAGTTTAAGAAGGCAATAGATTATTATTATAACTAAATCATTTGGGAACTTGGTTTACTCCTGTATTATCAAATGATGATCCTATTCCTGATGAATGCAGGGCCTGGAAACTAGCCAATTCCCAAATTTACCCGTTTTCCATTTGGAGTTTGCACAATAAACATAATCAAACCAGTGCTGCCACACCCAACGAAAGATCATCTGCTATCCTACTAATGAAATGGAACAGGTGGAATCCTCATTGCATTCCTTTGCATTCCAATGGTGGGATAGTTCCAATGCCTGACATTAATGCACTGTCACTATAGCAGCAGCTAGTGTTCAGCATCTAGCAGAGGTAGTGGTGAGGGTCTTTGGGTGGCTGGATCATAACCACAAAATAAAACCCACATCACTTTTCCCCACACACAAAGAGCAGTTTACAGAATCTCAACAATTACCAGGAGAAAGAGGCCATTTCATTCCCTCAGAATTTCTGTTACCATTTCACTGCACTATAAACCCTCAGTGTAATCCCAGAACTCGGACACAAAGTATGCAGAATTTAGTCCCCAGACTCCCAGCTGTCCCGCTGTCCTGAGCAGGAGTCAGATGCTAAATTTAGACCCTCAAGCTACCTCTTTCCTTGAACATTGAAATATGAAACCCTAGCAGGAAACTCCCTTGTGAGGGGCCCCTGTGTGGGGGAGGCCCTTTTCTGGAGGTGAACCTAAGAGACCACAGTGGCATAAAACTTTACCAGTGACTTTTCAGAACTCAATTGTATGTGACCAACTTATGCTCTTCACTAAAGGGAAATATATGTAAATTGACTACATAAAAATTGTAAACTTTAGTAAAGTGAAAAATAGAACAAACAAAAACATCCATTAGCATAGGATAGCAAAAAGATAGTTTGAAATAACTTTTTTAAAATATATTTATTTTCCCTTCTGTTACCCTTGTTTTTCATTGTTGTTGTAGTTATTATTGTTGTTATTGATGTTGTCATTGTTGAATAGGACAGAGAGAAATGGAGAGAGGAGGGGAAGACAGAGAGGGGGAGAGAAAGATAGACACCTGCCGACCTGCTTCACCGCCTGTGAAGTGACTCCCCTGAAGGTGGGAAGTCGGGGACTCGAACGGGGATCCTTATGCCAGTCCTTGCACCAGTCCTTGTGCTTTGCACCACCTGCGCTTAACCCGCTGCGCTACCGACCGACTCCCAGTTTGAAATAACTTTAAAACTCTCTTCGCTAGGTGGTGGTGCACCCACTTGAGCACACACATTATCATACACAAGGACCTGGGTTCAAATTTCCAGTCTCCACCTGTAGGAAGAAAGCTTCATGAGTGGTGAAGCAGTGTTGCAGGTCTCTCTCTCTCACTCTCTCTCTAGCTCTATCTCTATCTCTCCTCCCTTCTATATTAATTTCTCTCTATCCTATAAATAAAAAAGTAAACTTTCACAACGGCTGGCAGGCAAATTAGCTCACTTAGTGCCTTTGTTTTGTTATGCCCATGAACCAGTTCAGGCTTGGTCTCCATCTCATTGGTGGAAACTTCACTGCTGTGGTGTCCTTTCCCTCTATATATCTATATGTATATAGACTATATAATATATATTATATAGATATTAATAGATATATATTCTTCAGAACAGAAAATCCCAGGCAATGACAAAAGATAAACTCTTCAAAAACCATTAATAAATTGACATACACCCCAACAAAAAAATGTGACAAAGACTGAATGGATTTGTTCACACAAAAAATAAAAATGATTTATAAGCATATGAAAAGATGCTAAGTTTCTGCTTGGACTGTCGAAATTTAGGAAATTGTAGGGAAATGGACTTGCCCACACCCCCATTAGAAACAGATACTCTGTTTCAACTCTTGTATGAAGGTTAAGTTGGCAAAATCTATTAAATGATAAATATAATATCCCACAAATATTTTGGGTTTTTTTTAAGATTCATCAATTTATTAACACAAGAGATAAAAGGAGAGTGGTGCTAGATATTAAACTCGGGAATTCATGATTTTTTAAATTTAATTAATTTATTTATTTTATAGTATAGAGAGAAATTGAGAGGGGAGGAGAGGCAGAGAGAGAGAAAAAAAGAAAGATATCTGCATCATTACGCCTTCCTAGGTGAAGAACAGGGGCTTGAGCAACTGAAAATAAGCAGCAAATATACAAACATTCAAACATCAAATCTAGATATTTAGAACATTCACTTTGTTTTTTTGGTGGTGGTGCAGGGAATTGAACCTGGAACTTTTGAACCTCAGGCATGAGAGTCTCTTTGCATAACCATTATGCTATCTACCGCAACCCAACATTTCCTGATTCTCACTGAGGGGTTTCTGGTTTGGAAGCAGCTGTCCCAATTGAAAATCTTAGGCAGTGTTCCGTCTCCACACAGTTGAGCTTCCTACCAACCATAGTTAGCAGAGTACTTTTTAAAATTTCTTTATTGGGGAATTAATGTTTTACATTAGACAGTAAATACAATAGTTTATATATGCATAATATTTCCCATATAACAATACAACCCGCACTAGGTCCTCTGTCTTCCTTTTGGACCTGTATTCTCCCCTCCACCAACCCCAGAGTGTTTTACTTTGGTGCAATGCGCCTATTCCAGTTCAGGTTCTACTTGTGTTTTCTCTTCTGATCTTGTTTTTCAATTTTGCCAGAGAGTGAGATTATCTCATACTCATCCTTCTGTTTCTGACGTGTTTCACATAAAATGATTTTTTTCAAGCTCCATCCAAGATCGGCTGAAAACGGTGAAGTCACCATTTTTTATAGCTGAGTAGTATTCCATTGTGTATATATACCACAACTTGCTCAGCCACTCATCTGTGGTTGGACACCTGGGTTGCCTCCAGGTTTTGGCTATTACAAATTGTGCTGCTAAGAACATATGTGTACACATATCTCTTTGGATGGGTGTGATGGGTTTCTTAGGATATATCCCCAGGAAAGGAATTGCAGGGTCATCAGGTAGGTCCATTTCAAAACTTCTTAGAGCTCTCCAGACTGTTCTCCACATAGGTTGTACCAATTGACATTCCCACCAACAGTGCAGGAGGGTTCGTTTGACCCCAGGACCACTCCAGCATTTGTTGGAGTGGTCCAACAAATGCTGGAGTACATCTTCTGATGTACGGCATTCTCACAGGAGTGAAGTGGTATTTCGTTGTTGTCTTTATTTGCATTTCTCTAACAATCAAAGACTTGGAGCTTTTTTCATGAGTTTCTCAGCCTTTTGGATCTCTTCTTTGATGAATATTCTGTCCATATCCTCTCCCAATTTTTGGATGGGTCATTTGTTTTCTTGTTGTTGAATTTGGCAAGCTCTTTATATATTTTGGTTATTAAACTCTTGTCTGATATATGGCATGTAAAAATCTTCTCCCATTCTGTGAGGGGTCTCTTGGTTTGGGTAGTGGTTTCTTTTGCTGTGCAGAAGCTTTTTAATTGGATGTAGTCCCGTAGGTTTATTTATGCTTGCCTTAGTCTTCTTTGTAATTGGATTGCTTTCATTGAATATGTCTTTTACATTTATGCAGGGAAGAGTTCTGCCAATATTTCACTCCAAGTATCTGATAGTTTGTGGTCTAATATCCAAGTCCTTGATCAACTAGAAATTAACTTTTCTATTTGGTGAAATATAGTGGTTCAGTTTCATTCTTCTGAATGTTTCAACCCACTTTTTTCCAACACCATTTGTTGAAGAGACTCTGCTAGCAGAGTAAATTTATAGAATTAAAGTAAACAGTTTTGTTTCAACTTTGTTATTTTGGCTTGTTTCTTTCCCCCAGAAAGACTTGTTTTTTCTTCAAAGTTAATAATTGCTGGTTAATAATTGTCTCCTTCATGCTTGCAGTTCTGGGACCTGAGGGCCATGCTGTACTCAGAATTGCCCCTTTGAAGAAAAGACATGTTACTCTTACTGTTTTGGCGTGTGGGAGGGCCAGTGACCCCCCAAGCCCTGTTTGAATATAACATTTAACTGTTTCTAGTACACCAAACAATTATAAATGCCTCAGCATAAAGTGTGATTGCTATGGAAATGACCAAATTGTTTTGTAGCTGGCAATATGGCTCACTTGGATAGTGTACTTGTTTTGTCATGTAAAAGAACCAAATTCCAGTTTAGATGCCACCATACTGAAGGATGCTTTGGTACTGAGGTGTCCATATTTGTGTCTCTATTTCTATCTCCATTTTTCTATCTGAAAAAAAATTAGAGTGGAGTGTTAAACCCCAGTGATAAAAAAACAAAACAAAAAATCTGTATACTACCAAGTTGAAAAATCTAAAAGAAATGAATAAATTCTTATATTTCACTTCCCTAGACTGAACTATGTAGAAACAGAAAAACTGAACAGAACAATAACAAGTCATGAAATTGAGGATGCTACTCCACTATGAAAAGACAGAAACCGGCTGGGGTATGGGTCGACCTGCCAACACCCATGCTTAGTAGAGAAACAATTACAGAAGGCAGAACTCCCACCTTCTGCACCCCATAAAGCACTTTGGCATACTCCCAGAGGGGGAGAAATGATAGGGGAAGATAACTAGAGGGCTAGGAAGTCCAATTCCATCAGGACATGGAGAGATTAGAGGAAACAAGGAAGAACATTCCCAACAGGTGTAGGTGTGACTTAGAAAGGAAGAGAAGGGTGGTCCAGGAGGTGGTACAGTGATAAAGCTTTGGACTCTCAAGCATGAGGTCCCGAGTTCGATCCAAGGCAGCACATGTGCCAGAATGATGTCTGGTTCTTTATCCTCCTATCTTTCTCATAAATAAATAAACAAAATCTTTTTAAAAGAAGAAGAAAGGAAGAGAAGGCAGTATTATAGAAAAATTGGCGTAAGGATCCTGATTCGAGCCTCCGACTCCCCACCTACAGGGGAGTCGCTTCACAAGCGGTGAAGCAGGTCTGCAGGTGTCTATCTTTCTCTCCCCCTCTCTGTCTTCCCCTTCTCTCTCCATTTCTCTCTGTCCTATCCAACAGATAATGACATCAATAACAATAATAACTACTACAACATGGGCAACAAAAAGGAAAATAAATAAATAAATTTAAAAATTTAAAAATAAAAAAAGTAAATGGAAAAGAAAGGAGTTGGATCATTGAGTCAGTCATCAAAATTCTTCCCAGTAGCAAAAGCCCAGGTTCAGAAGGTTTATCAGTCAATTCAGTTAACCCTTCAGAAACAGTCAGACATCAACTCTTCTCTAGCTTTTCCAAAATACTGAAAAAATGCAATTCACCCATTCTTTATGAGATCAACATCAACTGTATATCAAATGCTAACAAAGCCATCACACACACACACACACACACACACACACACACACACACACGAGAACTATTAATCAATAGCTGTAATGAACATAGATGCAACGATGCCCAAAATCTTAGCAAATATATTTCGTCAACACATTACAAAGGGTCAGATATCATGACCCTTCATATCAGAAATACAAAAAATGTCAAACATAGGGGCCAGGTGGTGGTCCACTGGTTGAACGCACATATTACAATGTACAAGGACTGGGGTTCAAGTTCCCAGCCTCCACCTGCACAGGGAAAGCTTTGAAGTGATGAAGCAGAGTTCCAGCTGTCTCTCTGTCTCTCTCCCTCTCCATCACCCCCTTCCCTCTCAATTTCTGGCTGTCTCTATCAAATAAATAAATAAATATATTTTTTAAAATAAAACTTAAAAATAGTTAAACATATGAAAATAAATTAAAGTAATACACCATATCACAAAAAAGAAACATAAATTCATATATTCATCAACAGACTCAGAAAAAAAAATTTAATAAAATTTAACCATCATTTGTGATTAAAAAAATTTTCTCTCCAAAATGAGGATAGAAGAAGAATTTCTTTTTCTTTTCTTTTAATTTCTTTTTTGGAGAATTAGTTTTACATTCGACAATAAATACAATAGTTTGTACATGCATAACATTTCTCAGTTTTCCATATGAAAATACAACCCCCACTAGGTCCTCTGTCATCCTTCTGGGAATCTGTATTCTCCCCACCCACCCAACACAGAGTCCTTTACTTTGGTACAATACGCCAATTCCAGTTCAGGTTCTACTTGTGTTTTCTTTTCTGATCTTTTCAACTTCTGCCTGAGATTGAGATCATCTCATATTCATCCTTCTGTTTCTGACTTATTTCATTTGACATGAATTTTTCAAGGTCCATTCAAGATCGGCTGAAAATGGTGAAGTAACTATTTTTTATAGCTGAGTAGTATTCCATTGTATATATTTACCACAATTGCTCAGCCAGTCATTTGTTGTTGGACACCTGGGTTGCTTCCAGGTTTTGGCTATTACAAATTGTGCTGCCAAGAACATATGTGTACACAGATCTTTTTGCATGGGTGTGTTGGGTTTCTTAAGATATACACCAAGGAAATGAATTGCAGGGTCATAGTGTAGGTCCATTTCTAGCCTTCTGAGAGTTCTCCAGACTGTTCTCCACAGAGGTTGGACCAATTTACATTCCCACCAGCAGTGTAGGAGGGTTCCTTTAACCCCACACCCTCTCCAGCATTTGCTGCTGTTACCTTTTCTCATGTATGACATTCTCACAGGAGTGAAGTGATAACATATTGTTGTCTTTATTTGCATTTCTCTGACAACCAAGACTAGGAGCATTTTTTCATGTGTTTCTCAGCCTTTTGGATCTCTTCTGTGGTGAATATTCTGTCCATGTCCTGCCCCCATTTTTGGATGGGGTTATTTGTTGTCTTGTTGTTGAGATTTTCAAGCTCTTTATACATTCTGGTTATTAGCCTCTTGTCTGATGTATGGCATGGAAAGATCTTCTCCCATTCTGTGAGGGGTCTCTTGATTTGGGTAGTAGTTTCTTTAGCAGTAAAGAAGCTTTTTAATTTAATATAGTCCCATAGGTTTATGCTTGTCTTAGTCTTCTTTGTAATTGGATTGCTTTCATTGAATATGGCTTTAAAATTTATGCAGGGAAGAGTTCTGCCAATATTTCACTCCAAGTATCTGATAGTTTGTGGTCTAACATCCAAGTCCTTGATCCACTTGGAATTTACTTTTGCATTTCATGAAATATAGTGGTTCAGTTTCATTCTTCTGCATGTTTAAACCCAGTTTTTCCAACTACATTTGTTGCAGAGACTGCCTTCCCCATTTAATAGTCTGGGCACCTTTGTCAAAGATTAGATGTCCATAGGTGTGGGAGCTTACATCTGGGATCTCAATTCTATTCCACTGGTCAGTGTGTCTATTCATGTTCCAGTACCTAGCAGTTTTGATGACAATGGCCCTATAATACAATTTGAGATCTGGGAGTGTGATGCCTCTGGTTCTGTTCTTTCTTCTCAAGATTGTTTTGGTAATTCTGCCTCTTTTGTGGTTCCAGATAAACATTTGTAGCATTTGTTCTATTCTCCTAAAAAAAATGTGGTTGGGACATTGATGGCGATAGCATTAAATTTGTATATGGCTCTGGGTAGTATATTCATTTTGGTGATGTTAATTCTTCCAACCTATGAACATGGAATATCTTTCCACTTCTCTGTATCTTTTTCAATTTCCTTGAGTAGCGACTCATAATTTTCAGTATACAAGTCTTTCACTTCTTTGGTTAGGTTTATTCCTAGATATTTTATTGTTTTTGTTGCTATAGTAAAAGGAATTGATTTCTGGATTTCAACTTCTTCTTCCTTAGTGTTTGCATAGAAGAATGCCACTGACTTTTGAATGTTAATTTTGTAGCCTGACACCTTACTGTATTGCCTGATGATATCCAAAAGCTTCTTGCTATATTCCTTAGGTTTTTCTATGTATACTATCATGTCATCTGCAAATAAGGAGAGTTTGACTTATTCTCTTCCAATCTATATGCCTTTAATTCTTTGCTCTTGCCTGATTGCTATGGCAAGAACGTCCAACACTATATTGAATAGTAATGCTGACAGTGGGCATCCCTCTCTAGTACCTGATATGAAGGGAAATGCTTCCAGTTTTTCATTGGGTATGATGTTGGCTGTAGGTTTGCTATATATACACTCCACTATCTTGAGGAATTTGCTATCTATTACCATTTTTGTAGTGTTTTGATCATAAAGGGATGTTGTATTTTGTCAAAGGCTTTCTTTGCATCTATTGATATGACCATGTGGTCTTTGGTCTTGCTTTTATTGATGTGGTGGATAACGTTGATTGATTTATGTATATTAAACCAACTTTGCATCCTTCGGATAAACCCCACTTTGTCAGGATGAACAATCTTTTTTTTTTACTTTTTTAAAAAATATTTTTTATTTATTTTTAATTTCTTTATTGGGGAATTAATGTTTTACATTCGACAGTAAATACAATGGTTTGTACATGCATAACATTTCTCAGTTTTCCACATAACAATATAACCCCCACTAGGTCCTCTGTCATCCTTCTTGGATCTATATTTTCCCCACCCACCCAACACAGAGTCCTTTACTTTGATGCAATATGCCAACTCCAGTTCAGGTTCTACTTGTGTTTTCTTTTCTGATCTTGCTTTTCAACTTTTGTCTGAGAGTGAGATCATCCCATAATCATCCTTCAATTTCTGACTTATTTCATTTAACATTAATTTTTCAAGGTCCATCCAAGATCGGCTGAAAACGGTGAAGTCACCATTTTTTTTATTTAAGAAAGGATTAATTAACAAAACCATAGGGTAGGAGAGGTGCAATTCCACACAATTCCCACCACCCAATCTCCATTTCCCACCCCCTCCCCTGATAGCTTTCCCATTCTCTATCCCTTTGGGAGCATGGGCGCAGGGACATTGTGGGTTGCAGAAGGTAGAAGGTCTGGCTTCTGTAATTGCTTCCCTGCTGAACATGGGCGTTGACAGGTCGGTCCATACTCCCAGTCTGCCTCTCTCTGTCCCTAGTAGGGTGGGTCTCTGGGGAAGCAGAGCTCCAGGACACCATTTTTTAAAGCTGAGTAGTATTCCATTGTGTATATATATACCACAACTTGCTCAGCCACTCATCTGTTGTTGGACACCTGGTTTGCTTCCAGGTTTTGGCTATTACAAATTGTGCTGCCAAGAACATATGTGTACACAGATCTTTTTGGATGGGTGTGTTGGGTTTCTTAGGATTTATCCCCAGGAGATGAATTGCAGGATCCTAGGGTAGGTCCATTTCTAGACTTCAGAGAGTTCTCCAGACTATTCCCAACAGAGGTTGGAGCAATTTACATTCCCACCAGCAGTGCAGTATTGCCTGATGATATCCAAAAGATAATTGCTGGATTCCTTAGGTTTTTCTATGTATACTATCATGTCATCTGCAAATAAGGAGAGTTTAACTTCTTATCTTCCAATCTATATTCCTCTAATTCCTTGCTCCTGCCTGATTGCTATGGCAAGAATGTCCAACAATATGTTGAATAGTAATGGTGACAGTGGGCATCCCTCCCTAGTACCTGATCTGAGTGGAAATGCTTCCAGTTTTTCACCATTGAGTATGATGTTGGCTGTAGGTTTGCTATATATACACTCCACTATCTTGAGGAATTTGCTATCTATTACCATTTTGTAGTGTTTTGATCATAAAGGGATGTTGTATTTTGTCAAGGGCTTTCTCTGCATCTATTGATATGACCATGTGGTTTTTGGTCTTGCTTTTGTTGATGTGATGGATGATGTTGATTGATTTACATATATTAAACCAACCTTGCATGCCTGGGATAAACCCTACTTGGTCATGATGAACATGAATGTTTTAATATACTGCTGTATCCGGTTGGTTAGAATTTTGTTCAGTATTTTTGCATCTATGTTCATCAGAAATATTGGTCTGTAGTCTTCTTTTTTGGTTGTATCTCTGTCTCCTTTTGGTATCAGAGTGATGTTGGCTTCATAGAAGCTGGCAGGGAGTATTCCAGTGTCTTTAATCTTCTGGAAGACTTGTAAAGTAGAAGTATTAGTTTTTCTTTGAAGGTTTTGTAGAATTCAATTATAAAACCATCTCTTCCCAGGAATTTTATTTTGGGGAAGATTTTTGATAACTGTTTCAATTTCATTAGCTTTGAAGGGGCTGTTCATGTTATCTGCCTCCTTTTTACTTAGTTTTGGAAGTTGGTAGGTATCTAGGAAATCATCCATTTCGCCCAGATTCTCTAACTTAGTGGCATATAGTTGTTCATAGAAGCCTCACATGATATGTTGAATTTCTGCAGTGTCTGTTGTGATATCTCCTCTTTCATTTACTATCCAATTTATTTGGGTCTTCTTCCTTTTTTATTTTGTGAGTCTGGCTAGAGGTTTGTCGATTTTGTTCCCTCTTTCAAAGAACCAACATTTACTTTCCTTGATTTTTTGTATGGTTTTCTTATTTTTAATGTTAGTGATTTCTACCCTAGCTTTAGTGATTGCTGTCCTTCTGGTTGTTTTAAGGTTCCTTTGTTCTTCTTCTCCTAGGTCTTTAAGAGTGCTATCTGGCTGTTTATTTGTGCTTTTTCTTATTTACTAATGTGTGCTTGTATGGCTATGAACTTCCCTCTCAGTACTGCCTTAGCTGTGTCCCAAATATTTTGATAGCTTGTGTCTTCATTTTCATTGAACTATTACATTTTGATTTATTCCTCTATTTCCTCTTTGACCCAGTAGTTGTTAAGTAGTGTACTGTTGAGCTTCCACATTTTGGAACTATTACTAATCTTTTGTTGATTGTTAAGTGTTAGATTAATTCCACTGTGGTCTGAGAAGATGCTTGGGATTATTTCAATCCTCTTGAATAGGCTGATGCTGTCTTTGTGGCCTAACATATGGTCTATCCTTGAGAATGACCCATGTGGACTTAAGTAAAATGTGTACTCCAGTTTCTAGGGATGACTGACTCTGAAAATGTCCAATAGTTCTAGTTTATCTATCTCCTCATTTAGCTCCCTTATGTCTTTATTGATTTTCTGCCTGGATGATTTGTCAAGTTGAGAGAGTGGGGTGTTGAAGTCCCCTAATATGACTGTGTTGCTGTTAATATACTGCTGTAGCTCTTTCAGTAGACATTTGATGTCTTTAGATGGCTTCTCATTGGGTGCATAGATGTTAATAATTGTTAAGTCCTCTTGATTGACTGATCCTCTGAGCATTAAGTAGTATCCATTCCTATCTTTTTTAATTTTATCTATTTTAAATCTATCGTGTCAGATATGAGAATAGCTGTTCCTGCCCTTTTTTGTGGGCCATTGGCTTGTATGATAGTTTTCCATCCTTTCACTTTGAGTCTGTGTTTGTCTTGTTGAGTTAGATGGGTTTCCTGTAGACAGCATATTGATGTGTTATATTTTCTGATCCATCTTCCTACTCTGTGTCTTTTAATAGGTGAATTCAGGCCACTGACATTTATTAATATCAAAGACTGAAGATATTTTAACGCCATTCTTGTAGAGTTTTATAATGTTCTGATAGATGGCTTCTTTATGGTGGTCTGACTGTTTATAGGAGAACTTTCAGAACTTCTCTAAGGGAAGGCTTGGTGATAGTTGATTCCTTCGACTGTTGCTTGTCTGAGAAGGTTTTTATGCCTCCATTAGTTTGAATGACAGTCTAGCAGGATACAGTATTCTTGGTTGAAAACCTTTCTCATTGAGCAATCAATAGATATCTTGCCATTATCTTCTGGCCTGTAGTGTTTGTGTGAAGAAGTCTGTTGCTAATCTTATGGGTTTCCTTCTGCAGGTGACTCTTTCTTTTTCTCTTGCGGCTTTCAGGATCCTTTCTTTATCCTTATTCCTTTCCATTCTAAATATGATGTGTCTTGGTGTCTTTAAGTCTGGGTTAATTCTGTTTGGGACCCTCTGGGCTTCTTGAACCTTTATGTCTTTGATGTTGTCTAGACTAGAGAAGTTCTCAGCTGTTATGTCCCAAAGAATGCTTTCTTCCTCTCCCTCTCTTTCTTCCTCTGGTAAGCCAATAATGCGTATATTGTTTTTTGTAAGTCATCCCATATGTCTGTTGTTGTTTTCAGTAATTCTTAATTTATTTTTGAGATCTCTTTCTTCTTTTTTAGTTGTCTCTTCTTTGTCCTCGATATTGCTAAATCTGTCTTCAGCCTCATTGATTCTATTCTCTCTCCTCTCTACTGTTTTCTGGAGTTCATCTATTTTGTTACTCTGTTCTGATACTGTTTTAGTCTGTTCAGGTAGTTGTATTCTTATCTCAGCTATTTTAGCTTTCAGTTCTCTGATAACCTTGAGATAATTATTGTTTTCTTCCAGAGTCTCATTTGTTGTTTCTGTATTTCTAATGACAATTCTTTCAAACTCTTTACTCACTCCTGTGATTATTTCCTTAACTAGTGTTTGGATGTTGACCTCATTATTTTTTGCTTCACCCTTTGGGGAGCTTTTAGCTGGACTCTTGTCTTAGTTCATTTCTCCAATATTTTTATTGTTGGTTTAACCATTTTATATATTATGTTCTGAGTTTCCTCTCTCAGTACTTTCCAAATTACTGATCACTCTTGCCTGGATTGACTTGTGTCTAAGTAAGGTAATTAAAGGGTTCACAGTTGTGGGAGTTAACAGTTGTTTAAATAGTGTTTTAATCCCTGAGTTGGAGCACAGTGGCTTAAAAGCCTCTTTTGTGTTTTTTCTTCCCTGTAGGCTATGGGAGCCTGAGGGCTTTTATAAGTAGGATTCTTAGCTTAATCACTGACTCCTGACTAAGAGATAAAGCAGGGTGTGGCAGAGATAATCCAGTGGTTATGCAAAAAGATTTTCACAGCCCCACCACTAGGCAGCCACCGAGGTATAGATCTCCTGAGTTTCCTGGTTAGTTATCTGTCCCCTAGTGTGTTAGCACAGGGCCTCCCTGCTGCTGCTCCAAATTCTGAGGGCAGTAGCAATGGAGACTCAGAGTTGCTCTTGGTGAGTCTCAAGGGAGTCCTCTCCTCCATTCAGCTGTCCCCTTGTTGGTGAAACAGACTGGAGGTGGTGTCTCAACTGAAAAACTGCTAGACTGTTACCAGCCACTTAATCTCTCCCTAGGTTCCTCTCAGTCCACCAGCCACACGTGCTTGCACTCACTGGTTATTTGGTGGGTTCCTGAAGTCATTCTAGTCCTGTCTTGTTTTGGTCCTAAGTGGTATCCTTTGGTATTCCTGGGGCTGGAGCACCTTCGCACGTCTGCCACTTGTGTTAAGCCGAGACCTTAGGCCCCACGTTCGGGCACCAAATGCCGGGGTAGCATGGGGGTGACTCTTCTCGGGCACGTACTCTCTAGGTTGGAGAGAATGCAACTGGAGCCAGCCTGGGCTGCTACTCACTCATCAATGCAAGAGAGATGACTCATGAACACAGTTCATGGCAGTGAGGCAATCCCGCACTTCTTTTTCTTATTTAACTTTATTGGGAAAATTGTTTTACAAGACATTTGTATCTGTGGTATTAACTCACATCTCCTCAAAAAAGCATTATATAGCATTTTAAAAGTAATACATGTTGGAGTCAGGTGGTAGTGCAGTGGGTTCAGGACAAGAACAGGCATAAGGATTCTGGTTCAAGCCCCTGGCTCCTCACCTGCAAGGGAGTCACTTCACAACCAGTGAAGCAGGTCTGCAGGTGTCTATATTTCTCTTCCCCTCTCTGTCTTCCCCTCCTGTTTTCATTTCTATCTGTCCTATCCAACAATGACGACATCAATAACAACAACAATAACTACAACAATAAAAAACAAGGGCAACAAAAGGGAATAAATAAATAAATAAATATTTTAAATAATAATAATAATACATGTAAAATACATAGTTACTCAATGTAGAAATACTAAAGTTTTCCTGCTGATATCAGGAACAAGACAATAATGTTCACTCTCACCACTACTGTTTAATATAGTATCAGATATTCTAGTCAAAGCAGTTAGGCAATTACAAAATATATAAAGAATTAAAACTGAAAGACAGGGCAGATTCAAGATGGCGACTTTGGAGCCACAGCTGCTGTGAGCTCCCAGAAGCAGCAGCTTGCAACCCGGGATCCACTGGATAGGGTAAGATACTGGGCTGTCTTTAGGAGGGTCTGAACACGGGCTGGTCAGAGTGACACCAAAATACAGTACCATAACTCTCTCTTGAGCTGACATACGGAAGGCAGAGGGACAAAGGGAAATCCTTTGATTATTTCTAAGCTCACCCCTCCACCCCAGTACCAGCCCCCAGGGACAGTGCAACCTCTCCTAGCAGGCTCCCTGCTGAGCTATTTTCTTTACCAAGATTCCTGGCTCACCAGGAGTGTCATTCCAAGCCTCTTCCTTTAAATTCTCTCTTTTTCTTAAGTGGCTGGAGCTCTATAAGTGACAAAATACCTAACCAATTAGAGCCTCATCTATGCCTGGGAAACACTACCTGGAGGTTTTTGGGTTTTTTTGTTTGTTTGTTTGAGGGTTTTTTTTTTTTTTTTTTTTTTTTTTTTGTTTCTTACATTTGGCTGTCTTTGCTCAGGCTGCCTGCAGCCAATCAAGTGGTCCAAGCTGCAGACTGACTATTAGGGGTTTTCTACTCTATTTTATTTTATTTTATTACTACTATTTTTATATACACGAGTCCCTTTTACATCCACCTTCTTCAAGTTGGCCAAAATTAACCATTGTTGTTTTTTCCATTGCTAGGTGACTAGGTGTCCTATCCACTGTGAGAGGAACTTGTTTCTCTCTACCTCTTCTCTCCACTCTACTTTTTCCCTCCTCCTAGCTAATTAAAAAAAAAACTCTTTCCTTTCACTGCTGTTTCTTTTTTCTTCTTTATTTCTTTCTTCCTTCCTTCCTTTCTTTATTTTTTTATTCTTTTCTTCCTTCCTCCTTTTGTTTTCTGAATTCACTGATAAACGCTTGTGAATTATTTTGGGGAAAAATCTGACTCAGAGTAGACTCTATGTGTGTGTGTCTTCTCCATTTCCCTATCTCCCCTTTCTGTCCCTAGAATTTACAGTGGACAGTTGATTTTCATAATTGTCTATTCTTCCTTTCTCCTTTTTCCTTTCTCTTTCTTTTTCTTTTGTTTGGTGGCTATGTTTTCTTGGACTGGAGATGTTATTTGCCTAACTGGTATTAGTTGAACTGCATCAATATTTCCCTCAGTTTCTATTGTTGTAATTTCTGAAGCTGGTGACTGCACTTGTCATAATGGTCTTTAGTATAGCGTGGCTTGTACTCAAAACACAACAACTGAAGAATGACAGAATAGAAAAACAAAAACCACATCAATAAAAAAATTGTTAAATGAAGAGCAAATAAAATTGCTACCACAATAAATCAGGACAGGAGGCCAGAAGAAACTCCAAACCAGTCACAAGTAAGCATAGATAAGAAAAGTATGCAAACAATAGTAAACCCAAAAATCACAGAAATGAAGACAACTATGGAGGGAAAGGTATCAGAATTAAGGAAGCAACAGAGGAGAACCTCAAAGAAAATACAAGCTACATCGAGGTAATTAAAGAACTAAAGCTGAAATAGCTGAGCTAAAAGCCCAATTAGCAGAACAAGCTAATCCTATAGCTGAAATTAAAAAAAAGAAGCCGAGGGAATGGAAAGCAGATTAACAGAAGCAGAAAACAGAATTAGTCAGACAGAGGATGAGCTAGAGAAAACAAAGAGGGAAAAGATCTCAAAAAGAGATTTAGAGACACTGAAAACAACAACAGAGACATATGGGATGATCTCAAAAGAAGTAACATTCATATAATTGGTCTGCCAGAGGAAGAAAGAGAGGAGGGGGAAGTAAAGACTCTACAAGAAATAATAGAAGAACACTTCCCAGACCTAAACAACAGAAAGGACATTAAGATTCAAGAGGCCCAGATAATCCAAAACAGAATCAACCCAGACCTGAAGACATCATGAAACATAATAGTTACAATGAAAAGAAGCAAGGATAAAGAAAGGATCCTAAAGGCTTCAAGAGAAAAACAAAAATTCACATACAGGGGAAAGCCCATAAGACTATCAGCAGACTTCTTCTCTCAAACTCTAAAAGCCAGAAAAGAATGGCAAGATATCTATCAATCCCTGAATGAACAAGGGTTTCAACAAAGGATAATATATCCTGCTAGACTTTCATTCAAACTATAAGGAGGGATCAAAACCTTCTCAAACAGACAACAGTTAAAGTAGCAACCATCACCAAGACTGCCCTGAGTTTCTAAAAGACCTCTTATAAACAAGAAAATCATTGTAATACTTGCCATATATCAGAGAAAATAAAGAATTGTTAAATAGTGGCACTACAATACAGTCAATCCATAACATCAATAAATGTCAGTGGATTAAATTCACCCATTGAAAGGCACAGAGTGGGAGGATGGATCCGAAAACACAACCCAACCATATGCTGCTTGCAAGAATCCCACCTGACCCAACAAGATAAACACAGACTTAAAGTGAAAGGATAGAAAACTATCATACAGGCTAATGAACCACAAAAAAAGAGGCAGGGACAGCCATTCTCATCTCTGACACCATAGACTTTAAATTAAATAAAGTAATAAAAGATATGCAAGGCCATTACATAATGATTAAAGGATCAATCAACCAAGAAGATTTAACAAATGTTGACATTTATGCACCCAATGAGGGCCCGTCTAAATACATCAAACAATGACTGAAAGAACTACAAAAATATATCAATAGTAACACAATAATAGTGAAAGACTTCACCACGCCACTCTCACATTTAGATAGATCAATGAAACAGAGAATCAACAAAGAAGCAAGAGAATTAAATGAAGAATGAACAGACTAGACGTCCTGGACATTTTCAGAGTTCTTCACCACAAAAACTGGATTAAATTATTTTCAAATCCACACAGCACATCCTCAAGAATAGATCACATATTAAGCCACAAAGACAGTATCAACAAATTCAAAAGCATTGAAATCATCCAAGTATCTTCTCAAACCACAGTGGAGTAAAGCTAACATTCAACAACAAACAGAAATTACTAAAATTTAAAGAATTTAGAAACTCAACAACATGCTGCTTAAGAACCACTGGGTCAGAGAGATACTCAAGGAAGAAATTCAAATGTTCCTGAAAATAAATGAAAATGAAAACACAAGTTATCAAAATATTTGGGACACAGCTAAAGCAGTATCAAGAGGGAAACTCATAGCCATACAATCACATATTAGAGAACAAGAAAAAGCTCAAATAAACTACCTTAGTGGATGGCTTGAGGACTTAAAGGTAGAATAACAAAGGGACCCTAAAGCAACCAGAAGGGCTGAAATCACTAAAATTAGAGCAGAAATAAACAACATCAAAAATAAGAGAACCATACAAAAGATCAAAGAAGCCAAATGTTGGATCTTTGAAAAATTAAACAAGATTGACAAACCCCTAGCTAGACTCAATAAAAAAGGGGGAGATAAGTTCCAAATAAATATAATTGTAAATGATAGAGGAGATATCACAACTGACACCACAGAAATCCAGAAAATCATGTCAGACTTCTATGAAGAACTATATACCATCAAACTAGAGAATCTGGAAGAAATGGAAGAATTCCTAGAAACATATACTCTTCCAAAACTGAACCAAGAACTACAAAACCTAAGTGTACCAATCACAGACAAATAAATCCAAACAGTTATTAAGAATCTTCCCAATAACAAAAGTCCTGGACCAGACGGATTCACAAACAAATTCTACAAAACATTCAGGAAACAGCTAATACCTATACTTCTAAAGCTCTTCCACAAGACTGAAGAAACAGGAACACTCCCTTCCACCTTCTATGAAGCCAACATCACCCTGATACCAAAACCAGATAGGGAGAGAACAAAAAAGGAAAACTACAGACCAATATCTCTGATGAACATAGATGCCAAAATACTGAACAAGATCCTGGCCAACCAGATACAGCAGTATCACAAAGATTGTTCATTATGACCAAGTGGTATTTATCCCAGGAATGCAAGGCTGGTTCAACATCCTTAAGTCAATCAATGTCATTCACCACATCAATAAAAGCAAAACCAAACACCACATGATTATCTCAGTAGATGCAGAGAAAGCCTTTGACAAGATCCAACACCCATTCACGCTCAAAACTCTACAAAAAATGGGAATAGATGGGAAATTCCTCAAGATAGTGGAATCCATACATAGCAAACCTACAGCCAACATCATACTCAATGGACAGAAGCTGAAAGCATTCCCCCTCAGATCGGGGACTAGACAGGGCTGTCCATTATCACCATTACAATTCCATGTAGTATTGGAAGTCCTTGCCATAGCAATCAGGCAAGAGAATTAAATCAAAGAAATACAGATTGGAAGAGAAGAAGTCAGTCTCTCACTATTTGCAGATGATAGGATAGGATATATAGAAAAACCTAAAGAATCCAGCAGAAAACTACCGGAAGTTATTAGGCAATATCACAAGGTATCAGGCTACAAAATCAACGTACAAAAAACAGTGGCATTTCTTTATGAAAACACTAAATCTGAAGAAGGAAGACATCCAAAAATCACTCCCATTCACTGTTGCAGCAAAATCAATAAAATAGCTAGGAATAAACCTGACCAAAGAAGTGAAAGACTTGTATACTGAAAACTATGAGTCAGTATTCAAGGAAATAGAAACTGATACCAAGAAATGAAAAGACATCCCATGATCATGGATTGGAAGAATCAATAACATCAAAATGAATATTCTCCCCAGAGCCATATACAAATTTAATGCAGTACGTATCAAAGTTCCACCAATCTTCTTTAAGAGAATAGAAAGTAAATTGCAATCATTTATCTGGAACCATAAATCACCCAGAATTGCAAAAAAAAAATTTAAAAAACAGAAACAGAAAAGAAACACAAATGGAGGCATCACATTTCCAGATCTCAAACTATATCATAAGGCAATCATCGTCAAAACAGCATGGTACTGGAACAAAAATAGGCACACAGACCTGTGGAACAGACTTGAAAGCCCAGAATTAAACCCCCACACCTATGGACATCTAATCTTTGATAAGGGGACGCAAAGCATTAAATGGAAGAAGGAGGCTCTCTTCAATAAATGGTGCTAGGAAAACTGGGTTGAAACATGTAGAAGAATGAAGCTGAACCACCTTACCTTACCAGAAACAAAAATCAACTCCAAATGGATCAAGGATTTGGATGTTAGACCAGAAATTATCAAATACTTAGAGGAAAACATTGGTGGAGCACTTTCCCACCTAAACCTCAAGGATATCTTTGTTGGTACAACCCAATTTCATGGAAGACTAAAACAGGCACAAATCAGTGGGACTACATCAAATTGAAAAGCTTCTGCACAGCCAAAGAAAATATCACACAAACAAGGAGACTACTCATATAATGGGAGAAGATTTCTCATGCCATACATGAGACAACAGACTAATCACCAAAATATACAAAGAGCTCAGCAAACATAGCAACAAAAAAGCAAATGACCCCATCCAAAAATGGGAAGAGCATAGGAACAGAACATTCACTACAGAAGATATCCAAAAGGCTAACAAACACATGAAAAATTGCTCAAAGTCACTGATTGTCAGAGAAATGCAAATAAAGACAACATTGAGATACCTCCTCACCCCTATGAGAATGACATACATCAAAAAGGACAGCAGCAACAAATGCTGCAGAGGCTGTGGGGACAGAGGAACCCTTCTGCACTGCTGGTGGGAATGTAAATTTGTCTAATTTCTGTGGAGAGTAGTCTGGAGAACTCTCACAAGGCAAGACATGGACCTTCTATATGACCCAGAAATTCCTCTTTTGGGGATATACCCCAAGGACTCCATAACACCCATCCAAAAAGATATGTGTACACCTATGTTCATAGCAGCACAATTTCTAATAGCTAAAACCTGGAAGCAACCCAGATGCCCAACAACAGATGAATGGCTGAGAAAGCTGTGGTATATATACACAATGGAATACTATGCAGCTAATAAGAACAACGAACCCACATTCTCTGACCCATCTTGGATGGAGCTAGGAGGAATTATGTTAAGTGAGCTAAGTCAGAAAGATAAATATGAGTATGGGATGATCCCACTCATCAACAGAAGTTGAGAAAGAAGAACAGAAAGGGAAACTCAAGGCAGGATTTGACTAAATCTGGAGTAGGGCACCAAAATAAAAACCCTGGGATAAGGGTGATTGTGGAAATTCGGCTTCCAGGGGTGGCGGCCGTGGGGGGTGGGGTGGGATGGGACATAGTCTTTTGGTGGTGGGAATGGTTTTAATGTACATTCCTATTAATTTGTAGTCATATAAATCACTATTTAATTAATATGAGAGGGGAAAATTGATTGTATGTCTCAAACTTTTTAAAGCACAGACTGAGTCTTTTTAATACATAGGCTGAGACTCTCAAAATCCAGGGAGAAAAGAGGAAACCGGTGGCACAGCCATATACAAATAATGTCAAAGGACATAAGTTCTGGTCATGTTGGGTATTATACAGCAACTCCTAACAAAGGGATTTTTCAAAGTTAACCCAATTACCAAATAATGTGATTATAACAATAATTATCTATTGTCTTCTTGAACCCTAAGACAGCAGGAACCTCACATTTCCACTATAGAGCCTATATTTCCCCCAGTCCTGGAACCTTAGGATGGGGTGCACTTTCCTGCATGCTTCTCTCAATTCATACCAAATAATATTGCATCCACTGATCCCAACCTAATCAATGCTATGAGTATCACCTCAGCATGCTTCACTTCAGTCTGTTTCCAGAGATTTTAGGTGTGGAATGACAACCCTTCAGCTTCATTACTCGGGTGAGACCTTTCCTTTTATAGTATTCTCTAATTCCATTCCAAGTGGTTCACTTCCTAACAAAGTGCCAAAACCTAGATATAGATCAGGTCCCGTGAGATAGAGCATATGTTCAAACATATCCATAAACTAGGACTATATATATATATATATATATATATATATATATATATATATATATATATAAAAGTAAAAGTACACAATAGTCTGTTGTGAGTCAGTATAAAGTTACTAATGAAATAGTATCTAATTAGACTTAGATACCCTCCTCACCTACTTCCTATTACAGTTCTCTCACTCCAAAGCTAGCCTTAGCAAAGCAAGGACTGCAAAAGCTTAATAAGTGCAAGAGACTGGCATACTTTAATGATGACTCTTTAGTCACTATCAGGTCACCCTATCAGCTGGGGTCCTATTCGGGGAGTCCTGAGACTCCCAAACAGACATGATGGGCCTAGACCTCAAATAAATCCCTCTCTCCATTGTTACAGGTTATCTCTGTCAGAAACAACAAAATAGACCCCTTTGTGGGCCCCCCATAGGACCTTGCCCTCAACTTGGATCAACAACGGTAGAGAATGTTCCATCCTCCGAAGGGAGGATGGACAACATACTCTATGCTGTGGAAGATGGGTCCTGATATTGGGGAAGCTTGGAATGTTCCTACTCATACCACAAAATGTGAGCACAGATCTACAGGGATGCAGAAGTCACATAGGCTCCTAAACTGAATATGGGCCCCAGACCAAATCAAATCGATGAGGTTTACAGTCAACAATATTTATACCCCTGGCCATATTAGGGAGCTACTCTCCTCCCTGATCCAGCTTCCTGTCCCTTAACCAGCCATGACATCACCTCTCCAGACAATAACTTGGATCCACCTGCATATCAGATTTCAGGCTCAGAGAAAGAAAAACTAGTATAGCTACAGGCCCTTTGAAATATAACTAAAATATGCCTACTAGCTATCAACGAAATGGAGGACCCCCCAACCCTACATCTGCACTATTCCTGCCTTTAGGTCCATGATTGTTCAACAATTTGTTTGGCTTTGTACGTTAACTCTATTTTCAGACACCAGGTTCCAGATGCTACCATGATGCCAACCAGACTTCCTGGACAGACAACCCCACCAATGTATCCTGGAGCTCGACTTCCTAGAGCCCCACCCTACTAGAGAAAGAGAAAGGCAGGCTGGGAATACAGATCGACCAGTCAATGCCCATGTTCAGCAGGGAAGCAATTACAGAAGCAGACCTTCCACCTTCTGTATCCCACAATCACCTTGGGTCCATACTCTCAGAAGGATAAAGAATAGGAAAGCTGTCAGAGGAGCGGATGGGATACGGAGATCTGGTGGTGGGAATTGTGTGGAGTTGTATCCCTCTTTTCCTATGGTGTTGTTAATGTCTCTTTTTTAAAATAAAGAAAAAAGAAAAAAAGATTGAAAAAGAACAAGTAAAACCTTTATTTTCTGCAGAATACATAAAAATTCACATAAAATTCCCAAAAGATTTCACCAGTTTTTTAAATTAATTTATTTATAAAAATAAAAATATCAACAAGACCACAGGATAAGAGGGGTACAATTCCATACAATTCCCACCACAAGAATTCTGCATCCCATCCCCTCTCTTGGAAGCTTTTCTATTTTTTATCCCTCTGGGAGCGTAGACCCAGGGTCATTAAGGGTTGCAGAAGGTGGAAGGTATGGCTTCTGTAATTGCTTCTCTGCTGAACATGGGCATTAGCAGCTTGATTCATACTCCCAGCATGTCCCTGTCTTTCCCTAGTGGGGCAGGGATCTGGGGAGGCGGGGCTCCAGGGTACATTGTTGAGGTCCTCTGTCCAGGGAAGTCAGATTGGCATCATGGTAGCATCTGCAACTTGGTGTCTAAAAAAGGATTAAGGGAGTCAGGCAGTAGCGCAGCATGTTAAGCGCAGGTGGCGCAAAGCGCAAGGACTGGCATAAGAATCCTGGTTCGAGCCCATGGCTCCCCACCTGCAGGGGTGTCGCTTCATAGGAGGTGAAGCAGGTCTGCAGGTGTCTGTCTTTCTCTCCCCCTCTCTGTCTTCCCCTCCTCTCTCCATTTCTCTCTGTCCTATCCAACAACATCAACAATAATAACTACAAAAATAAAACAATAAGGGCAACAAAAGGAAATAAATAATAAAAAACAAACAAACAGATGTTTGGGGAGGGTCACAAAACGTTGGTGGTGGGTGCAGTGTGGACCAGAGCTTCTGTGATCTTCTGATCTTGTCAAATGTCAGTAACAATGAAATAAACATATATAATAACATTTAAAATGTGATAAAAAAGGATTAAGATATAAATCAGAACAAATTGTTTAGTCAGGAACCTAAAGGCAATGATACAGCAGATGAGTTGTGGGATCTGCATTTTGGAAAAAGCTAGTAAGTCTATTTTAGATATATTCCAAGGGATCCATGAGTTTACTAATTTTTGTGTGAACACAACAGCTAGCATACAGGTGGGCCAAAGGTATTGCCTGGGGATATGGTGTCAGAGTTGGAAATAGGATTAGAAAGCTGCATCAGGGCAGAGAGTAGCTCCCAAATATGGGGTAGGTATACAAATATCATTTTATGGTATCTCTTTTTTTAGGTCTTTCTACTTGCTTGCTGTTTTGGGTCACTGAAAACTATTGTACACTTTTGCTTTAAGGGTATATTTTCCCCTAACTTATGAGTACATGTGCACGTGTTCTGTGTCATTGGCCCTGATCTATATCTAGGTTGTGTGGCTTTGTTAGGAGGTGCATCACCCAATATGGAACCAGGGAGTCCTATGAGCTAGGAACGGTCTCACCAGAGTGCTGGAGTTGAAGGATTGACATTCTACACATGGTGTCTCTGGACACAATATGAAGTGAAATGTATCAAGGTGGTACTGGTTGTATTAATTTGGTTGAGCTCAGAAGATGCAGTATCAAATGTTATGGATCAAGTGAAGCGTGCAGGAAGATAAGCTATGTCCCAGAGTTTCCAGGACTGAGAGAAATATGGGTTTTACAGAGAATTGGAAGGGTTCCTGCTGTCTTGATGTCTAAGAAGGCAATAGATAGTTATTGTAACCAAGTCAGGGAATTTGCTTTACTTTGAAAACTCCATGGTTAGGATTTGTTGTATCATACAAGACCATACCATGATTTATGCTGTTTAATGCTATTTACACATAGCTGTATATTATATAGTGGCACAAGCAGTTGCTTATGGTCTACCTGGTTTAAGACCATAGGTGATTTAATATTTCAATTAAACAGTCATTATTAGATATGTATTAAAATTTGAGCCCACTGTTAAAACTCAATCAGGTTACCTATTTGAAATCTTAAGTGCTTAGATTGAAGGAATATATACTCAGAACTGGGGTCTATGCACAAAAAAGTTTGAGTTTCAATATATTTTCCTCTCACATATTGATTAAATATTGATTTATAAGATTATAAGTTAATAGGAGGGTATATTGACACCGTACCCACCTCCAAAGGTCTGTGTCCCTACCTCTGCCCCCATAGTGAAGCTAAAATCTACTCTCTCCCCCTACCCAGAGTTTTTTACTTTGATGAAATACCCCAAACTCAGTCAAGTTCTACTGTTTTTCCCTATCTGTTCTTCTTTCTCAATTTCTATTTATGAATAGGATCATCCCATACTTGTCTTTCTCTTTCTGATTCACCTCACTTAACATGACTCCTTCTAGTCCCGTCCAACATGGATCAGAGAAGGTGGGTTCATTATTCTTAAAAGCTGAGTAGTATTCCATTGAGTATGTATACCACAGCTTTCTCAGCCATTCATCTGTTGTTGGGCACCTGGATTTCTTCCAGGTTTTAGCTATCATGTATTGTGCTGCTATGAACATAGGTGTGCTATTATCACCATTACTCTTCAACATAGTATTGCAAGTTCTTGCCATAGCAATCAGGCAAAAGAAAGGAATCAAAAGAATACATATTAGAGGGAAGAAGTCAAACTCTCACTATTTGTATATGACATGATAATATACAGAGAAAACCTGAAGAATCCAGCAGAAAGCTTTTGGAAATCACTAGGCAATATAGCAAGTTGTCAGGCTACAAAATCAGTGTACAAAAATCGGTGGCATTCCTTTACAAAAACACTAAGCCAGAAGAAGACGATATCCAGGAATCACTCGCATTCACTATCACAGCAAAATCAATAAAATATATAGGAATAAATCTGACCAAAGAAGTAAAATATTTGTATACTGAAAACTATGAGATACTATTCAAGGAAATAGGAAATGATACAAAGAAATGGAAAGATATGCCATGCTCATGGATTGGAAGAATTAATATCATCAAAATGAATATTCTACCCAGAACCATATACAAATTTAATGCAATACCCATCAAAGTCTTACCAAGTTTCTTTAAGACAATAGAACAAAAACTACTATCATTTATCTGGGACCAGAAAACTCCTAGAATCACCAAAACATCTTGAGAAAAAGAAATGGAGGCATCACACTCCCAGATCTCAAACTATATTATAAGGCCACCATAATCAAAATAGCCTGGAACTGGAACAAAAATAGACACGAATACCAGTGGAACAAAACTGAAAGCCCAGAAATAAACCCCCACACCTATAGACACCTAAGTTTTGATAAAGGGGCCCAAACTATTAAATGGAGGAAGAAGGCTCTCCTCAATAAATGGTGCTGGGAAAACTGGGTTGAAACATGCAAAAGAATGAAATTAAACCACTTTATCTCACCAGAAACAAAAGTCAACTCCAAGTGGATCAAGGACCTGGATGTTAGACCAGAAATTATCAAATACCTAGAGGAAAAATATTGGCAGAACTCTTTTTCTATCTAAATGTTAAAGGCATCTTCAATGAAATGAATCCAATTACAAAAAGTTGAACAATAAACACAAAGCAGAACTTGAACTGGAGTTGGTGTATTGCACTAAAGTAAAAGACTCTGGGGTGGGGATGGGGGTTCAGGTCCTAAAACGTGATGGCAGAGGAGGACCTAGTGGGGCTTGTATTGTTATGTGAAAATGTTATGCATTTTTATGTAAAAACTATTGTATTTTACTGTTGACTGTAATCCATAAATCCCTCAATTCTTCCTCTTCTAGCGTTTGCCCTTCTTCCGTAGCCAGTCAACAGCGTCAGGTTGAAAGCTGTCAGGAGCTGCTTGTTGCTGGCTTTGAAAGTGACTGGGATCCATGTGGATTCAGTCGGCTAGGAAGGATCGTCAGTTTCCCCAATGAATGGGTACTCACGGGATGCACCACGAGAAGGTCGATCCAATGCAACCCAATGCCTCAATAAAGAAGTTTAAATGTCATCTGCTAAAATAATAAGAAGAAGAAGAAGGAGGAGGAGGAGGAGGAGGAGGAGGAGGAAGAGAAGGAGAAGAAGGAGTAGTAGTAGTAGTAGTAGTAGTAGTAGTAGTAGTAGTAGCACTAGTTAGGGGCCAGATGATGGTGCACCCTGTTGAGTGCTTATCAAGTGCAAGGGCCCAGAATAAAGCCTCCAGTCCCAACCTGAAAGTGGAGGGGAGCTTTATGAATAGTGAAGTAATGCTGTAAGTGTCTCTTTCTCTCTTCCTCTCTATCTTAATACCTCTCTGTTCTATCAAGTAAAAATAAATAATAGATAATTCTTTTTAAATTTTAAAAAGTAAAAGTAGAACAGCTGCAGGAAGACATATGCTAAAAAACAGCAAGCAAGAAAAAAAGCACTAAAGCAAATGGAAATCATAAAGGCAAAATCATAAAGGCAAGCTGTGAACATCAAGAGGACCAACATTCACAATATAAGGGAACAAGAAGGAAAAAAAAACATAAAAGGGGAGAATTCATATCTAAAGAAATATTAGCTGAGAATTTCCACAAATTAAAGAATGTTATAGATTCCAAGATTCAGGAGCTCCAAGAAAAAATATGAATCCAAATCTAAGTCCACCAAAGCTCATAATATGTAAAGTGGCAAAGATAAGAAACAAAGAATTTTGAAGGCTGCTAGAGCAAGGCAAATAATCACCTATAAGGGAAATCCAGTAAGGCTAGCAGGTGATTTATCTGCAGAAACTCTAAAGGTTAGAAAGAACTGACAAGATATACAGAAAGTTTTCAATGAAAAAGACCTGTCCCCAAGAAAACTTTATCCTGTTAGGTTATCAATCTTCTTTGAAGGGAGGTCAAAGAAACTTTTCAAACAAAAGCTCATGGAATTTAGTACCACCAAACCAGATAGACCTATAAGAAATACTACAAAGACTTGCATAAAATGAAAATAAGGAATGACTTCACACACAGGATGTGCAAAAACAAAGGAAGGAAAGCAAACATAACCCAAGGAAGATTATGGACACAAACCTCAGAACTGAGCTTAACAAAGGGCATTGTATGAGGGGATGCAATGAAAGAGGGAGTCTAATTATTTTAGTGGAGGGATATTGCCATTTTTGTGGGGGTGATAGCAGAGTAACACATTTTTAGGAAGGAAGAAATTGTACTTTGAAAGCATTCATAGGCTTGTAAATGAAGACCATCTCAAAAGATATAAATTATTTTGAAAAGACAGGCATCCTACCAAATGGCAGAAAATATAATGCAGCATAGATTTTTTTGAAAGACCCAAGTTATAAAAAGAACTCACTAAATTCAACAACAACAACAAAAATTAAAGAAAAAGGGAGGGAGAAGACATGAACAGACAGTCAACATGCATGAAAATATGCTTAACATCACTTATTATCTGGGAGAGAACAATTAAATCAGTGCTGAGTTATCACCTTAGACCTATGAGAATGGCCTACATTAAAAAGTCAGAAACAAACAAACAACAACAACAAAAAGTCAGAAACAACCAATGCTGGTGTGGGTATAGAGAAAAGAGGACTCGTACACTATTGATGGGCATGAAAATTGTTTCACTCTCTATGGAAAACAGTATAGATAGTCCTCAAAATTTTAAAAATATATCGGCCATTTGATCCAGCAATTCCTTTCCTCAGTATCTACCCAAAGAATACACAAACACTGATCTGAAAAGAGGTGTGCACACCTATGTTCATGGCAGCACTTTTCACAATCATCAAGATTTGGAAACAACCCACAAGTCTAAAAACAGATGAACTGACAAGAAGGTTGCAGTATGTACACACTGTGGAATACTACTCAGGTCTAAGAGAAGCTTGGCCATTTACTACAGATAGATGTAGCTGGAGGAGATTATGTTATGCGAAACAAGTCAGAAACAGATGAGGGATTAAAGTAACAAAGCAAGGGTGCAAACAGGATAAAACATAAATAAACCCTTTGCCTATGTCTGAAGATCTCAGCTCACTTAAGAGAGGGAGGGACTCAAACGCCCTGCAGTGAAGAAAAACGGCACATTTGGTGGTGGGAAAGGGGTACTAACATGTATTAGGAGAATGTAAGAAACTATATCTCTGAGAACAGACATCTAAAACAACACTGTTCTCGATGAAAAGAAAAAAAAATCATGCTTGGAGGTCTGGAGACAGCTTGCCCAGTAGCACACACAAAGCTCAAGCCCCACAGAACCACATGGAGCACCGTGCATAGAACCAGAGAAAGCTTCATAAATAGTGACCAGTGCTGTAATGTCTCTCCTTTCTCTTTGTCTCTCTTCCTGTGTTTCTTTCTATCTAATTTATTTAAAAAACAATTCTTCCGGATGGGGGTAGATAGCATAATAGTTATGCAAAGAAACTCTCATGCCTAAGTCTCCGAAGTCCCAGGTTCAATCCCGCGCACCACCATAAGCCAGAGCTGGGCAGTGCTCTGGTGTTTCTCTCTCTGTATCTCTCTCAAAAATAAATAAAATACTATAAAAAATTATTCTAGGAGCAATGAACTCTCATATGTGAAACTCCAGTGTTCCTCCCCCTCCCAAAAAAAGAATAAATAAATATCACATTTTATTTAATATAGCTTTGTAGCAAGTGTTGGCACCTGGGAAAACAAATCCTTTATTGTTTTGCTTTTTAGAACTATTTTATTAGTGATTTAATAATTACTAACAAGATTGTAAGAGAGGGGTACAATTCCATATAATTCCCACCACCAGAATTCCATATCCCATCCCTTCCACTGGAAGCTTTCCTATTCTTTATCCCTCTGGGAGTATGGACCAAATTTTTTATGGAATACAGAAGGTGGAAGGTCTGGCTTCTGTAATTGCTTCTCCACTGAACATGGACATTGGCAGGTCAATCCATACCCCCAACCTGTTTTAGAATCATTTTACATGGGCTTGGGCATTTCCAGTAGAAGCTAAGTCTGTGGTTATTTAAATACTTTTGGATGTTTTCATTAAGATTGCATTTAATTTGCAGCCTGGGTGATGGTGCCGTGAGTTGAGTGTATTCTTCCCATGTGTGAGACTGTGGGTTCAGTTCCCTGTACTGTACAGGAAAGAGCAGTCTTGCAGTCTCTTTCTCTCATATAGAAGTCTTTTAAAAAATTATTTGGAGATTTTGGGCATAGGAAATTAAAGCAAGAATAAATAAATTGAATGACACCAAATCAAACAGTGAAAAAATTACCAGAAGCATAAAAAGCAATGTAGTAATATTTGCACACTACATATCTAACAAAGAAGTAATATATATATATATATATATATATATATATACAATAAAAAACAAGCAACCTAATAAAAAAAGTGACAAAAGAATAGGTCTCTAAAGAAGGTATACAAGTGGCCCATAGACATGAAAAATTGCTCCACATTATTTATCATTAGAGAAATCCCGATTAAAGTCACAATGAAGAGGGCTGGGAAGTGGCATAACTGATTGAGTGCACACATTACCATGCACAAGGACTCAGGTTTCAACTCTTCCCCACCTACAGGGGGGCATTTCACAAACAGGAAAGCAGGTCTGCAGATGTCTATCTTTCTCTCTCCCTCTCAATCTCCCACTCTCCTCTCAATTTTTCTCTGTCCTACCAAGTAAAATAGAAAAAATTAGGTGGATACAAGTTATTGTCTGGGGAGATGATGTCATGGCTGGAAAAGGAACAGAAAGCTGGATCAGGGAAGAAAGTAGCTCCCTAATATGAGAAAGGGGTATAAATATTGTTGACTTGTAAACCTCATCGATTTGATTTGGTCTGGGGCCCATATTCAGCTTAGGAGCCTATGTGAGCTCTGCATCCCTGTTATAAATTAAAATTTAAAAAAAAGAAAAAAATAGACACTGGGAGTGGGTTTGTAGTGCTGCCATTGAGCCCTAGGGATAACCCTGACAGCAAAAACAAAACAAAAAAGAAATAGTGAGATACCACCTCACACTTGTCCACATCAACAGAATAGAAAATAAGAAGTGTTGGCAAGATGTGGAGAAAAAGGAACTTTGTTGCACTATTCTTGGGGATGCAAACTAGTATAGTTCCTTAAAAAGCATTTGGAAGTTCCTCAAATAGAAATGGAAATACATTAGGATCCAGCAATACAACTCTTAGTCATATATCCAAAGAACATGAAAGCACTGACTACAAGATGTATATGCACCCCTATGTTCTTAGCTGTATTGTTCACAATTACCAATGGCTGGAAGCAACCTAAATGCCCATCAACAGATGACTGGATGAAGAAGTTATGAAATATAGTTCAATGTAATACTACTCTGAAATTAAAAATATTATATTGTGTCATTCAGAACAAAATGGATGGAACTTGAGATGATTGTGTTGAGATAAAGAGGGGTGTACTTGGCTAAGTGCACACATTACAGTACACAAGGACCCAGGTTCAAGCTCTTTGTCCCCACCTACAGGGAGAAAGCTTCATGAGTGGTCTAGTAGAGCTGCAAGTGTCTCTCTGTCTCTTTCCCTCTCTATTTCTCCCTCCCCTCTCAATTTCTCTCTGTCTCTATCCAATAATTTTTTTTTTTAAAAAGTGAGATAAAGAGGTGAAAGAGAACTTACTGGGTGGTTTAACTCACATTTTTAATACAAACAAGTGAAACAAACAAACTTGTAAAATAAATAGTAACCAAATTTAGACATGATGAGAATTACAGTGATTAACAGGAGGAGCATAGGACTTTGGTGGTGGGTGTGATAAATTACAGGCACACAAATATGTGTGCTCTGATTTGAAACTAATCTCCTAAAATCTAATAATTTTGTAAACCACCATTAAGTTACTTTATATAGAGACAGAGAGGCAGAAAGTGAAAGAAAACACAGCATAAAGCTTCTTTCAGTATGATGGAGCTGGGCTTGAGCCTGGGCTAAGCGCATGGCAAAGAAGCACACTGTCCAAGTGAGTTATTTCACTGACCCATTGCTATTAAATGAGTCCTAATAAAAGTGTTACTTGAAAAAAAAAGTTTGTTGTAGTCAGGAAGTGGCACAGTAGCTAGAACATTAGACTTGGAAGCATTAGGTCCTAAGTTCAATCTGTAGTATCACATGTTCCAGAGTGATGTTCTACTGTGTTTCTCTCTCTCTCTCCCTCTCTCTCCCTCTCTCTCTCTCTCTCTCTCTCTCTCTCTCTCTCTCTCTCTCTATCTCGTATGAATAAATAAATCTTTAAAAAATAATAAAGTAATATAAAATATGATATGCAATCAAGATGGTGGCAGACTGGCTCCCTCTGTTTTCGCTGTTATAAACAAACAAAAACTACAACATATATGAAAAAACAACATAGAAATGAGCTCAGAGCCCAGATAAACTAGAAACAGCCCAGAATCCAGGCAGCAAGGACAGTGGACTTACGAACAAGGAAAATATTGCTCCTGTCTAGGACTCTTACATCTAGGTCAAGATCACACTACTGCAGCAATCTACTCTACAGAATTCTCAACTCTACAATTCTGAATGCTGTTGTGATGGCAACTAGCTGCTTTGGGTCACTTTGGGGTTGATCAGTGGTGGTTGCTGGACATTAGTTGCTCCTGGTTCCAGCTGGGACTCAGCTGCCAGGTACAAACTTGAGACTGTTTCATCCCACATGGCTCCACCTTGCAGCAACCCCAACCTCCCAAAGCTCCAGCCAGCACCTTGGCTGTAGTATCCAAATTCCAGCTAGTTCAGTATGGCCTAGATTCAGCACATGTAGAGACTCAGCCTCAGCCTCAACCCCATAGAGCTTGCCTGTTTCTAGATAGATCTACTGATCCTGGTTTAGTTCACCAGGTTCTAACTAGGCCTCTAGGATCTGGGGTCACTAATAGGTTCACATTATGGCCCTCCCACCCACTGCTTCAACTACTTTTGCAGAGAAATAAACATAAAGTAAATACAACGTAATTTACCTGCAAGGGAGAAGCAAAACAATAGCTCAAAAACAACTCCAAATTCAACAGAGAAGTAGTGAGGAAATTTACTGATGATTTCATAATGTGCTCAGAAGAATGAATAGTAAAGTTACAGATTTTAAAAAAAAAAAAAACAGAAAAAAACACCTGTGAGAAGACAAACACCAAAGCTCAAGGTGAAAAACTAGAAATGAAGGTAAAAGAAATCACTTCTGGGACCAGGTAGTGGCACACTTGGTTGAGTGCACATGTTACAAGCACATGTTACAATGTGCAAGGACCCAGGTTCCAGCCCCTGGTCCCCACCTGCAGGGGGGGAGCTTCATGAGTGGTGAAGCAGAGCTGCAGGTGTCTCTCTATCTCTTTCCCTCTCTATTAGCCTCCACTCTATTTCTGGCTGTCTCTGTCCAATAAATAAATAAATATTTTAAAAACATATAAACCTATTCTATTGTGGGAATATTTTTCAAAAAAAAAAAGCGGGGGTGGGTGATAGTGCACCTGGTTGAGTGCATGTGTTACAATGTGCAAGGAGCTGGGTTCGAGCCCCTAGTCCCTACCTGCAGGGGGAAAACTTTGCAAGTGGTGAAGCAGGGCTGCAGGTGTCTTTCTGTCTACCTCTCTATCACCCCCTCCTTGTCGATTTCTGGCTGTCTCTATACAATAATAAGATAATAAAATATTTATTAAAAGGAAATAACTCCCCAAAAGACAGAAAAAAATGCACTAAAACAAATGAAGATGATATAAGAGAATTGTGGGATTGCATCAAGAGGAATAACATTTGCATCACTGGTGCAAGAGAAGGAGGTAACAGAAATCAAATTTGAAGAAATTCTAGCTGATGACTTTTCCAAGATGAAGAAGTGATTATGTCCCCAGCTTCTGGAAGCTCTAAGGGATCCAAGAAAGATTCACTCAAATCCAAATTTACCAAGGCACATAATAATTAAAATGATCAAGATAAAAAACAAAAAATATTCTGAAGGCTGCTGAAGAGAAGCAAAGAGTCCCTTATAAAAGAAATCCCAGATGACTATCAACTGCTTTCTCAGGGATGAAGTGACAACAGAAAAGTTATGCAAAAGACTTTCTTGCTAAGGCTCTAAGGTCACAGGTTCAATCACTAGTACCACCATAAACCAGAGCTGAGCACTGCTCCACTCTCAGCCAGCCTGTCTCTCTCTCTCTCTCTCTCTCTCTCTCTCTCTCTCTCTCTCTCTCTCCCTTTTCTTCTCCTCCTCCTCCTCTCTCTCAAATGAAATGCTTTTACAAACACTATCAGCGGGTTTATTATCAAAAACTCCAAAATGTAGAAAAAACTGGCGGGATATATTTAAGATTCTGAAAGAAGTAGGCCTCCACCCAAAATCATTATCAATCAGGTTTAAGGAGACACAACCTACTTTGCAGATAAGCAACAACTGAAGGAATTCATTACCTCTAAACCAGACTTACAAGAGATACTAAAAATACTCACATGAAAAGAAATGTAAAAGGTCCTCACCCATAGGGGGAAAACAAATAAAACCAAGACAATAAGCAAAATCAAATAAAGATCATGGACTCAACAGCAAAAACTCTCACGTCAACAAAAGGTTGGGGGCTGGGGGTGAGTTGCTTCCCTGGACTTTGTTCGATGGTTATTGGTGCTTTTGCTGGTGCTTGAGAAGATAAAAATTACTTCTAAACACCTGTATGTTTGTAAACTAAGGTTACCTAAAAAATATTGCATTGAAATTATAGATTAATTTCCAGTTGTTGGTATTAGAGATATACTGACCTTGTAAAATGAATTACTATTTTTCTGTGTTTTTGGAAATATTTTATTTTTTATTTTTTTTAAATATTTTATTTATCAATTCATGAGAAACGATATGAGAGAGAAAGAACCAGACATCACTCTGGTACATGTGCTGCCGGGGATTGAACTTAGGACCTCACGCTTGAGAGTCCAATGCTCTATCCACTGTGCCACCTCTCGGACCACTTGGAAATACTTGAAATAAGAGGAGAGTTTTCTGCTGCTTTAAGACTTGAAGAACTTTTCCAGAAAATAGTCTGGAAATACAATTGCATTTTTTCTCTTTTGTTTACTTTGTATACAATAGATTTTTAACTATATTTTAACATTATAGGTTATTGATTTTTCTAGTCTTCTACTTTTTCTGGAGTCAATTTTTGATATCTGGTGCTTTCTTTTTCATTTGTGTTAGTTTAATGAGAGAAAGAAATAGAGAGATAGATAGATAGACAGATCTGGATTGTGGTGGTATGGGGGGAATTGAACCTGGGACTTTGGAGCATCCAGTATCTTCTGATAACTATTATGCTACTGCCCTGCCCTTTATTTTTATTTATTTATTTATTACTTTTTATGGAGAAAAATTGAGAGAGGAAGGATAAATAGAGAGGGAAAGAGATAGACACCTGCAACACTGCTTCGCCTCTTGTGAAGTTTACCCTCTACAGGTGGGGACTGAGGGCTTGAACACAGGTCCTTGTATGTGGTAATGTGTGCACTCAACTGATTGCACCACCATTCAGTCCTTTTATGTTTTCTTTAAATAAGATTCATTTTGCTCAGATTGTCAAGTCTAATGCTAAATTGTAATTTTCGTTTTCTATGTTTTACAAGTATCTTTTGTATGTATAATTATGATTCCTAAGGTTGTTCATATTCCCTTTTGCTCTTGGTCAAATTTGCAAATTTTGATCCCTTTTTGTTTTAGTATTTCTTTTTTTTTCTCCTTTTATTGGGGTGATTAATGATGTACAGTCAGAGTTTACTTTGACTTACTTTTGACTTACTGACTTTACTTTGACTTGCTTATTTTGACACTAGCAGTCAATAGTTTATGTTGATGAAATGCACCATTCTTTGTCTTTTTATCAGAGAACCACGAATCTCTAGCTTTTGGTAATATTGGAGATTGAACAAGGATAGTCTTTCATGAAAATCCTGTACTCTACCACTGTATATCTTCCCCAGTCCTAGATTCCCCCCTTTTTTTCTCGATGAAGAAATTTGGGGGCAGGGGTAGATAGAATAATGGTTATGCAAAGAAATTCTCATTCCCAAGGCTCCAAAGTCCCTGGTTCAAACCCCTGCATTACCATAAACCAGAGCTTGTAGAAAAAAATTTAATCGGATTTTAACCAAATGTACTATAATTTTTGTCTTCTTTTCTGTCTTTTTTTCTTCTTGTTATTGCCAGAGATTCACCCTCTACGCTGACTTTTTCAGATAGAAAGAGGAAAAAAGATAGAGGAACAAAGGGAAAGACATTATAGTACTAAAGTTCCCTCCAGTGTAATTGGGACCAAATTATAATCTGAGTCATGTGTATGACAAAGCAGTTAAACTATACAGGTTAAATCAATTTTTGGTGGGGCAGATAGTATAACGGTTATGCAAAGAGAGTCTCATACCTGAGGCTCCAAAGTCTCAGGTTCAATCACCCGCACCACCATAAGCCAGAGTTGAGTAGTGCTCTGGTTTAAAAAAAAAAAAGAAGAAATTAATTTTTACTTCCTTGTTAACTCAAGAATAATTTAAAAGTCATTAGAAAAGTCACTTTTGATTCAGTGAAAGTTGATTTATTAATATATAAATATATTTCATCATATTCTATTAACTCCTCAACGTTGTCCTTAACTATGCAATTTAAAATATCCCTTATATGGTTTAACTTTCATTATACTATTTATTCTATTTATTTGTTTTTGTGTGTGTATCAGCTTATTCTTTTCAATAAGATACAAGCTCCTGAGGAACATGCATATGGTCTCCTTATTACTACCATATTTTCCTTTTGTAAGATGTATTTGTTTTATTTTACTGAGAGAAAGATACAGAGAGAGAGAAGGCGGGAGGGAGGGAGAGAGGGAAGGAGAGAGGGGGGTAGATACTGACCAAACCACTACTCTGGGGAGCTGGGGATTAAACCTGGGGACTTTGAAGCCTCAGGCATTAAAGGTTTTTGTTTGTTTATTTGTTTGTTTCGCTACCAAGGTTATCTTTGGGGTTCAGTGCCAGCACTTGAATCTACCTTTTCAGGCAACCATTTTCCCCCATTTTTTCTTTTTATTTTATTTGATAAGACAGAGAAATTAAGAGAGATGGGGAGATAGAGGAGGAGATAGATACAAACCTGCAGACCTGCTTCACCACTCGTGAAGCATTCCCCCTGAAAATGGGGAGCAAGGAGTGGGGAGAGGCTTGATCCCAGGTCCTTTCTCATGGTAGCATGTATGCTTAATGGGGTATATCACTGCCTGGCCCCTCAAAGTCTGTTTTGTGTAACAATTGTGCTATATATGCTGCCTATTACCACCACATTTTCAGTAGTGAACTATAGGTCGGGATTATAAAAGACACTCCATAAATATTCGCTGAGTAAATTATGATTAAGAAATATGAACACTGCTGCCCCGTGATAGCGCAGCAGGTTAAACGCACATGGCGCGAAGTGCAAGGACCGTCGCAAGTATCCCAGTTGGAGCCCCCAGCTCCCCAACTGCAGGGGGGGTTGCTTCACAAGTGGTGAAGCAGGTCTGTAGGTGTCTATCTTTCTCTCCCTCTGTCTTGCTCTCCTCTCTCCATTTCCCTATGTCCTATCCAACAATAATGACAGCAATAACAACAACAATAATAGACAGCAACAACAATAAAACAACAAGGGCAACAAAAGGGGAAAAATAGCCTCCAGGAGCAATGGATTCATAATGCAGGCACCAAGCCCCAGCAATAACCTGGAGGCAAAAAAAATAATAAGAAAAGAAATATGAACCCTATGATGATTTCTGCCTTCTTATTAGAAATTAGTGAGATTTAAGTATTAAATAAACATGTTCTAACACAAAGACAAATTGGCAAATAAAGTACACTTGAAAAGAATTTAATTTTCCTTCGTGTGCAAGATTGTTTACATAATAGAGATTAGTTAAGTTTCACTGACTTTGTAATCTACATCTTTCATATACTTGCTTGTTGTTAAAATTTTCGGAGGGCTCTTGCCGGGTGGGTTAGCTTCATGGGCGGGTAACAGAGACGCGGAGACAACGGCTGGGCAGGGAAGCTGTATTTCTTTATTCAGGAACAACGATTCACAAACTAAGACAAACTAATCACCAAACAGAACTCTGCTGTTTCTGCAGCGGCACAAGCACTCCCTCTCTTACTCTGGAAGTCAGGAACTCTCCAACTCTGGCACTCTCGAACTCTCGGACTCAGGAACTTACATCAGGCAATTATGGGACACCCGCTACAAGGCAGGTCTATGCAGTTGCCCCACGTAAGCAAAACGGGGCCTGCTTTCAGTGCGGTCGACAAGGACATTGGCGTAACCAATGTCCTGATAAGTTGCGACCACGCCTCCAGTCAGGGAAACCACGCCTCCAGCCAGAGCAACCCCGCTTTCAGTTAGGGAGCCAGAGACCACGTACTGTTTGTCCAAAATGTCGTAAGGGGTTTCATTGGAAGAGAGATTGTTGGTCCCAATTTCATAAAGATGGTTCGCCCCTGAATAGTACAAATCCGGGGCCTGAGATTTTGTGGACCACTCCTGTTTTAGAACAAGGTCACCTTTCTATGACAGTAAAGATTGGCAATATTCCTTTTAAATTTTTGATTGACACGGGGGCAGCAAAGACGATTTTAAGGCAAGAAGAGGTTCCCCAAGATTGGGAACTCATCCCTGGACCCAGTTTACATGGAATAGGAGGGATGACAAGAGCATTTTGCACACGAGACTCGCTTATGTGGGAAGACCCAGAAGGTTCTACCGGACACTTCCGCCCTTTGGTAGCTAATATTAGCACCAACTTACTGGGCAGGGATCTTCTGGAATGTCTTAATGTTAGGATATCCACAGACGCCTCTGCAGAGCGTAAAACTCATTCCCGCGATACCAGGTCTATTCAGCACCCCCAATACTAAATGCCACTGTTCGTAGCCAAACACCCTGCTTAAGCTGGCTTTCTAATGAGCCTGTCTGGGTGGAACAGTGGCCTTTACCTAGGGATAAGCTAAAAATTTTAAAAGAGCTCGTCCGAGAGCAGTTGTCCTTGGGACACATTCGTCATTCTCGAAGCCCATGGAATACTCCTGTCTTTGTGATTAAAAAGCGCTCGGGCAAATGGCACCTCCTTCAAGATCTCCGTGCAGTAAATAAAACCATGCAGGTCTGGGGCTCCCCCCAAAGGGGTTTGCCTCTTGCTTCTGCAATTCCCACGGGAATTACAATCATAGCTATTGATATACAAGATTGTTTTTTCTCTATCACCTTGCATCCGCGAGATTGTAAACGTTTTGCCTTCTCTGTTCCGTCTATTAATAATGCCAGCCCCGCTGATAGATTTGGATGGGTGGTGCTGCCCCAGGGTATGGCCAATAGTCCTACAATTTGTCAGGAGGCTGTTAAATCTGCCCTTGTCCCATATATTCATAAGGGCCTTAATATTTTTCATTATACAGATGATATTTTAATATGGGGAAAATCAGATACAGATCTCTATGCCTTACGTGATTTTCTCATTCCTGCATTAAAGAAAAGCGGCCTTAATGTAGCCCCTGAGAAGATACAGCTAATCCCTCCAATATCCTTCCTAGGTTCAGAGATTTCTCTAACGCAAATTCGTCCCTTAAAACCTAATGTTACCTTCCCTTCTAACCTTACTCTTGCTTCTTTACAAAGTTTTCTAGGAAATTTAAATTGGCTTAGGCAGTATCTCTATCTGCCCACAAGCTGCCTCCAACCACTGTTTGACCTGTTGAAAGGAAACAAACAGCCCTCTTCAAAACGTAAGTTAACTCCCGAGGCCTCCTTGGCACTGGAAAGGGTTAACCAGGCCCTCCAGGACATGCACCTTGTTCGATTCTCCCCCTCCTCTCCAGTAAACCTTCTAATCTTCAACTCCACCCCCACAGTAGTAGGGGCACTGTGGCAAGACCATGGGGTTCTCGAATGGCTTCACACGCCAGTAGGAGGAGCTCCAAGACTCCTCACTGAGATAGATGCGTTAGCATTCATGGTTCGCCAAGGGAGAAATAGGTCTGTGCAGGTCTTAGGGAAAGAACCGGATTTAATCATTCTGCCCTTTTCTCTCACAGATACAGAGTGGCTTATACGCCATCATTCCCGCTTTGCCATAAGCTTCGTGGGGTTTCCAGGACAAATAGATAACCATTTTCCTTCTAATAAATTGATAGCTTCTTTACCTCTTCTGCCTCTACTAGCACCTAAACTTTTCTCTCGGGATCCCATTCCCTCTGCTCCTACAATCTTTACTGATGGCGGAAAAAGGGGAGCTGCTGCCCTTATATATTACCCAGACAAACAATCTCCTAAACCTCTCTTTACTGAGCTTCCTGATAATTCCCCTCAGTACAAAGAACTTTATGCTGTTTTTCTTGCACTAAAAGCTGTACCAGAATCCTTCAACCTTTTTTCTGACAGTGTGTATACTGTTAACTTACTTCCATGGCTTGCTCGTTCGTATGTGAAAATTGATGACAACCCACTTTCCCCTCTCTTGATTCAAATCGCCTCTATGCTCTGTTCTCGAACCCAACCACTGTATATTCAACACCTTCGTTCCCACAGCCCTCTTCCTGGTTCCCTGTCCAAAGGGAATGCCGCAGTTGACCGCCTTGCCTCCACAGGAACTTTCCCAGTCTCTGTCTCTGATCCTGCTAATTTTCACTCTCTAACCCATGTTAATCTTAAAGGCCTTCAAGCTCGATTCCCTGATGTTCCTGTACCACAGTTAAAACATATCCTTGCTACATGCTCTTCTTGTGCAAATCTCATAAAGACACCTGCTATCCAGACCCTTGGGGTTAACCCCCGAGGTTTAAAAGCTAATGCTATTTGGCAAATTGATGTCACCCACATACCAAACTTTGGCAAACAAAAATATGTGTTTGTCTCAATTGATACCTTTTCTAAATTTATGTGGGCTACAGCTCAGACAGGAGAAAGTGCTAAAAAGCTTGTAAGCCATATGCTCTCTTGTTTTGCCGTTATGGGGGTCCCATTACTTTTGAAAACAGACAATGCACCTATGTTTTCAAGCAAACAATTTAAAGATTTTTGTTCCCTCTGGAATATTACTCATACCACGGGCATTCCCTACAATCCACAGGGACAAGGCATTGTCGAAAGGGCCCATCAAACACTGAAGGCTCAACTAAATAAAGATAAAGGAGGAACATATCCCCCCAATATCCAGCTAGCAAAAGCCTTAACTACGTTAAATCTCTTTAATATTTACAATAACTCAGCCTTACCCCCTATTATTCTTCACTGGCAAACACCATCTACCCTCCCATCTATTAAGGTGAAATGGAGAGACCCACTCGATAAAGTTTGGAAAGGGCCTGACCCATTATTGACCATGGGAAGGGGTTTCGCATGCATTTTCCCTCAAAATTTCTCTAAACCTGTCTGGGTTCCTGCCCGCCATGTCCGACAATACCCGCAGGATGGCGCTGTTATTCCTGAAGAACAAGAAATACTACAAGAGGACCAGATGCAGGATACATCCCAGGACCCGTAATACGACATGGCAGAACCTGCAAATCTGGCTCACAGAGACCTCTCTCCTACCCTTTCCCTGTATGTCTTATGTTATAACTGGCCAGTTGTTTTTGTGAATGAGTGTGTTAAATGACAAAATTTTTTTTCTTTTTTTTGCATGACCCATCTGCTTGGAGTACTCTAAAAGGTTATTGGCCTTATATAAAAATGCTGGACGCAGCCAAAGTTTCTGGAGACGTCCAGAAACATTCCAAATTTTTTTTTTCTTTCTCCCTCTTTTGAATTTTATATATAGTATTGGTATATATGTAAGTGTTTAGTCTTAAACTGTGTGACTAATGACAGATTTAAAATTGTTTTTAAATAATGTGTTTTTATAACAAAAGTTCTTTTTCCTCCAGTTTGTTATAACTAAATGTTTATGGGTATGTCTCAAGTTTGGTAACACTAACTTAACGGTCAGAAGTGTAACCCTACAGCTACACTTTTACCAGACAAGGTAAAAATTAATTGTTAAGGTAACTTACTATTTAGGTAAAAGTCTAAATGTTCAATGTGACTATTCATTCCCAAAACTAAACTATATAAATTTTATATACAGGACACCTTTGAAGGGCCCCCAAAGGTGCCCTGTAAACTAACTTGTGGAAATTAATCCACAACAGATCTGGCATCAATCTGGCACTGTAAACGTTAAAATCATTGTCACGAATATGCGTTAACTCTCTAAGCAATTTGAGTCTGTTTAAAATACATATTTTAGCTAAAATTGGTCTCAAGATCCTGCGGTAGAGGCTGCTACAGGAGGTCACATTAGATGACCTTTTAATAAATCATAAAGAGATTCTAAACCAATTATAATCATCGAGGTATCAACTATAACAAACCTATAACTTGTTACCAGTTCAAATTAACCATGAGAAGCAGATTGTTTGTGTTTCTTTCACAGGAATCCCGGAAAAACCATCTGAACCCCTGCACACCCTGACGTCACTCACTAGATGGCATGACTACCGTGGCACACCCCCCGAAACCCTAGATGTCACTCAACGTGATCTGAAGAACCTGATACACGAATTCCAAGGACAGAACTTTCTTCATGCCTGGTTACCGTTCCTGCTTCTGACCTGCTTGTTACGTGTTGGCAGTTCCAGCTAGCTATCTACAAAAGAGCAACATTCCAGCGGCTGACCTCCCTCATGCAGCGTTGCATCCCCTGCCAATTCCTCCCGTAGCCATCTACTTCGGACTGAGACTTGTATCGGACTTTCTGACATACCCTATATACATTTTACACAATTTTGAAGCAGCTTATTTCCCTTCACGATGCTGGTTTTTCATAGACTAATCCTGAGTAATTCATAGACTTTACAGACTGTTGCCTTGAGGACTATACAATGCCAAATAGCCCCTCTGTTTGGTGGGTCATGCCTCCCGCCTCCCCCTCATTATGTACCCTTGCCCTTTTCCCCACTCAAGCAGGGAATGTTCCTTTACACACCAATCCTTCCCTTCACACCACACTGACTTTTACTTCTCCCCTTCGTGTCCCTTCCTATTTTGTTATGTCATTTAGGCTTATGTCCAAAAGGTTTCTGCCCCATGATAGTCTTTTATAGACTTTGTACATCTTATGCAATTACTAGATAGAAAGATAGAAAAGATGTAGAGATACTGTGAAGAGATGGTTGAGCAGGCTGTGCTTAAACCTATGAGATGAGTCTCTCCAGGTAAGTCTCTCTCTCTGAAGAGGGGTTGAGCACAGGAGGACATTTAAATCTCACAAGGTTGGCAGCCATTTAAGCCTTCCCTCCTCCACAGAAATTCCTACATCTTCCCACCTGAGCATGGCATTCCTCTAAAACATTTAAGCATGCTCCATTTTTCTTTACTGTGTCCATTTAGATATAAAGGGATAGGAGGAGATGTTGCTGAGGACTTATTCTGATGCAGTCTCTGCCCCCAGGTTTTTCTATGCCTCGCTAAATCCTAGAGTGCCCCCTTTCAACCAATCCTGGCCCTACACGTCACCCCTGGTTGTCGCCCAATAAAAAGCCCCCTCACCCCTCCCCTCGCTCTCTCTGGGCTCTCGGCTCTCCCTCTCTGAGGTCTCGCTCCCTGCTCTCCCCCCGTGGTCGGCCATTGCTGGCTGGCTCCACGTGGTCTGAACCAAACCTCCCCCCCATCCTATAATAAAGATCTGTGTACCCCTTTGCTCTGAATGTCCGCTCTCTTCTCCGCGGTGCAGCCCGACACCAGACCACCTCAACAACACTTGCTAATGGATAGGTTCTTTTTTTAATGTTTTATTTACTTATTCCCTTTTTGTTGCCCTTGTTGTTTTAATTGTTGTTGTAGTTATTATTGTTGATGTTGTCATTGTTGGATAGGATAGAGAGAAATGGAGAGAAGAGGGGAAGACAGAAAGGGGGAGAGAAAGATAGACACCTACAGACCTGCTTCACCGCCTGTGAAGCAACTCCCCTGCAGGTAGGGAGCTGGGTCTTGAACCGGGATCCTTACACTCATCCTTGCGCTTTGCGCCACGTGTGCTTAACCTGCTGGCTATCTCCCAACTCCCAATGGATAGGTTCTTAAAGAGGTATAAGTCTTCCACTATCATTGTGGATATAAAAACATTCCCTTACATTTATCGCATAATTTCACTGTATATATTGAAAGTGTACCACTGACTACAAAGAAAAAAGTATTGTTATGTTTTGGAGGTAATATAATCATACTTATTGGGACCAGGTGGTGGTGCACCTGGTTGAGTTCACATGTTACAATGTGTGAGGACCCAGGTTCAAGCCCTGGTCCTCACCACAGGGGGAAAGCTTTCCAAGTGGTGAAGCAGGGTTTCAGGTGTCTCTCTGTCTCTCTCTCCCTCTCTATCACCCCCTCCCCTGTCAATTTCTCGCTGTCTCTATCAAATAAAGATAATAAAAAACAAAAAAAACTTTTAAAAGACAAATATAATCATATTTATTCATACTAAGTATCTGTTTGCCTAATTTAGTTCTTTAATATTTTACTCATCTGAAGCAATGCTTCATAGCTCATAAATCTTCCTTCTGTAGGTGGGTACCAGGGGTTTGAATCCAAGTAACATGTGCACTCTACCACCACCCAGCCCTCTAATTTTAGTTCTTACTGTCTGAAAATTTACTCTGCCTTATATTGACCATGCTATGTTTTCTTTCTTTTATAAGCTTTTGTGAGGTTTATCTCTTTCGTACAATATAGAGGTGAATTTTTAGTTTTGTGTTTAATGTTAATAATGCTTGTCTCTTTTTTATTATTTTTATTTATAAAAAGGAAACACTGACAAAAACCATAAGATAAGAGGGGTACAACTCCACACAGTTCCCATCACCAGAACTCTGTATCCCCTTCCCTCCCCTGGTAGCTTCCCTATTCTTTGTCCCTCTGGGAGTATGGACTAAGGGACATTATGGGGTGCGGAAAGTGGAAGGTCTGGCTTCTGTGATTGCTTCCTCACTGAACATGGACATTGGCAGGTCTATCCATACTCCCAGCCTGTCTTTCTTTTCCCTAGCGGGGCGGGGTTCATGGGAAACGGGGATCAAGGACACATTGGTGAGGTTGTCTGTCCAGGGAAGTCTGGTTGGCATCATGGTAGCATCTGGAACCTGATGGCTGAAAAGAGAGCTAACATATAAAGCCACACAAATTGTTGACTAATCATGAACCTAAAGGCTGGAATATTGCAGATGAAGCTTTGGGGTCTCCATTTTGTAGATAGTTAGTAGTCCTATTTTAGTTATACTCCAAAGGGCCCATTACTATACTACTGTTTTGTTGTTGTTGTTTTGTTTTGTTTTGTTTTTTCTGAGCCTGACATGTGATACACAGGTGGACCCAAGTTATTGTCTGGGATATTTCACTGTGACCACTCCTTGTAAGAGTATGTGTTTCAGTTTCAGCGTTCACACTGCTCCTCTGCCTCTGGTCCCCACCTGCAGGAGGAAAGCTTTGCAAGTGGTGAAGCAGGACTGCAGGTGTCTCTCTTTCTCCCTCTCTATCACCCCCTTCCCTCTCGATTTCTGGCTGTCTCTATCCAATAAATAAATAAAGATAACAATTTTTTTAAAAAGAAAATAATTTAATATATGTAAAAAATAACAATAATTTAACATATGTTAGGGCTGTACTATTGCCCAGAAATTAAAACATTTGGAGGGGGATAAGTGCTGTGAATACTGGGAAGGAGTCAAGAAACACTTATAATTCCTAGTAAAATAGCCACAAAATGTTAACATTAAGCTACTCACTTTAGCTGTTCAAGCATTCAAGTAATTTAAAAGGGAAAGGGAGTGGTTAACCTAGGCAGAAGGACAACAATTTGTCTAATTTTGGATAACTCAGAAAGAATAAGGAAAACATTAATATCCATACATGGATTAAATATCCCAGTTTAAGTAATCCCATTGCTCCTCACCAACCATAAATTATCTTTAACAAAAACATAGTGATAAAGACCATGGCAGTAGATAACCAAATAAGGGTTCTGATACACGAATATATGACACCACAGTGAAGCCCAATACAAAAAAAAAAAAAATACAGAATTAGTCAGACAGAGGATGAGCTAGAGAAAACTAAGAAAGAGGTGAAAGAGCTTAAAAAGAGATTGAGAGACACTGAAAACAACAACAGAGACATATGGGATGATCTCAAAAGAAGTAACATTCATATAATTGGCCTGCCAGAGGAAGAAAGAGAGTAAGGTGAAGCAAACTTTCTAGAGGAAATAATAGAAGAAAACTTCCCAGACCTGAATAACAGAAAGGACATCAAGATTCAAGAGGCCCAGAGAGTACCAAACAGAATCAACCCAGACCTGAAGACAAGAAGACACATCATAGTCACAATGAGAAGAAGTAAGGATAAAGAAAGGATCCTAAAGGCTCAAGAGAGAAACAAAAAGTCACATACAAGGGAAAACCCATAAGATTATCTGCAGACTCCTCCACTCAAACTCTAAAAGCCAGAAGGGAATGGCAAGATATCAAGCCCTGAATGAAAAAAGGTTTCAAGGATAATATATCCTGCTAGACTTTCATTCAAACTAGATGGAGGGATCAAAACCTTCTTAGATAAGCCGGCCAAGCCGGCCCTGAAAGAGGTTCTAAAAGACCTCTTATAAACAAGAACATCACTATAATACTTGCAATACATCAGAGCAAAAAAAAATTTTTTTGAACAATGGCACTACAATACATTAAATCCATAATATCAATAAACATTAATGGCTTAAACTCACCCATCAAAAGGCACAGGGTGGGGGGATGGATCAGAAAACATAACCCAAACATATGCTGCTTGCAAGAATCCCATCTGTCACAACAAGATAAACACAGACTTAAAGTGAAAGGACGGAAAACTATCATACAGGCTAACGGACCACAAAAAAGGGTAGGAACAGCCATTCTCATCTCAGACACAATAGATTTTAAATTAAATAAAGTAATAAAAGATAGGCAAGGACATTACATAATGATTAGAGGATCAATCAGCCAAGAAGACTTAACAATTATTAACATCTATGCACCCAATGAGGGACCATCTAAATACATTAAGCATCTACTGAAAGAATTTCAAAAATACATCGATAGTAATACAATAATAGTGGGAGACTTCAATACCCCAGTCTCACACTTAGATCAACAAAGCAGAGAACCAATAAAGATACAAGAGAATTGAATGAAGAGATTGACAGACTAGACCTCTTGGATACTTTCAGACTCCTCCACCCCAAAAAACTGGAATACACCTTCTTTTGAAATCCACATAACACATACTCAAGGATAGACCACATGTTAGGCCACAAAGACAGCATCAATAAATTCAAGAGCATTGAAATCATCCCAAGTATCTTCTCAGACCACAGTGGAGTAAAACTAACATTTAACAACAAACAGAAAATTATTAAAAGTCACAGAATTTGGAAACTAAACAACATACTCCTTAAGAACCACTGGGTCAGACACACACTCAAGCAGGAAATTCAAATGTTCCTGGAAATTAATGAAAATGAAGACACAACCTATCAAAATATTTGGGACACAGCTAAAGCAGTACTGAGAGGGAAACTTATAGCCATACAATCACATATTAAACACCAAGAAGAAGCTCGAATGAACGACCTTACTGAACACCTCAAGGACTTACAGGAAGAGGAACAAAGGAACCCTAAAGCAAACAGAAGGACAGAAATCACTAAAGTTAGAGCAGAAATAAACCACATCAAAAATTAAAGAACCATACAAAAGATCAATGAAGCCAAATGTTGGTTCTTTGAAAGATTAAACAAAATTGACAAACCCCTACCCAGACTCACCAAACAAAAAGGAGAGAAGACTCAAATTAATAGAATTGTAAACGATGGAGGAGATATCACAACTGACACCACAGAAATCCAGAGAATCCTGCGAAACTTTTATAAAGAACCATATGCCACCAAGCTAGAGAATCTGGAAGAAATGGAACAATTCCTAGAAACATATGCCCTTCCAAAACTGAACCAAGAAGAACTACAAAATCTAAATGCACCAATCACAGACAAAGAAATTGAAACAGTTATTAAGAATCTCCCCAACAACAAAAGTCCTGGACCAGATGGCTTCACAAATGAATTCTACAAAACTTTCAGGAAACAGTCAATACCCATACTTCTTAAGCTATTCCATGAGATTGAAGAAACAGGAATACTCCATTCCACCTTCTATGAAGCCAACATCACCCTGATACCAAAAGCTGATAGGGACAGAACAAAAAAGGAAAACTACAGACCAATATCTCTGATGAACATAGATGCCAAAATATTAAACAAGATCTTGGCCAACCGGATACAGCAACATATCAAAAAGATTGTTCATCACGACCAAGTGGGATTCAACCCAGGAATGCAAGGCTAGTTCAATATCCGTAATTCAATCAATGTCATTCACCACATCAATAAAAGCAAAGCCAAAAACCACATGATTATCTCAATAGATGCAGAGAAAGCCTTTGACAAGATCCAACACCCATTCATGCTCGAAACTCTACAAAAAATGGGAATAGATGGGAAATTCCTCAAAATAGTGGAGTCTATATATAGCAAACCTACAGCCAACATCATACTCAATGGACAGAAGCTGAAAGCATTCCCCCTCAGATCGGGGACTGGACAGGGCTGTCCACTGTCACCATTAATCTTCAACATAGTATTGGAAGTTCTTACCTTAGCAATCAGACAAGAGAAATAAATCTAAGGAATACAGATTGGAAGGGAAGAAGTCAAGCTCTCACTATTTGCAGATGATATGATAGTATACATAACATAGAAAGACCTAAAGAATCCAGCAGAAAATTACTGGAAGTTATTAGGCAATATAGCAAGGTATCAGGCTACAAAATCAATGTACAAAAATCAGTGGCATTTCTTTATGCAAACACTAAATCTGAAGAAGAAGACATCCAGAAATCACTCCCATTTACTGTCTCAGCAAAATCAATCAAATACCTAGGAATAAAGTTGACCAAAGAAGTGAAAGACTTGTATGCTGAAAACTATGAGTCGCTACTCAAGGAAATAGAAACTGATAACAATAAATGGAAAGATATCCCATGCTCATGGATTGGAAGAATAAATATCATCAAAATGAATATTCTCCCCAGAGTCATAGACAAATTTAATGCAATACCCATCAAAGTTCCACCAAGCTTCTTTAAGAAAATAGAACAAACACTACAATCATTTATCTGGAACCTGAAAACACCTAGAATTGCCAAAACCATCTTGAGGAAAAGAAACAGAAAAGGAGGCATCACACTCCCAGACCTTAAACTATATTATAAAGCCATCATCATCAAAACAGCATGGTACTGGAACAAAAATAGGCAAACAGACCAGTGGAACAGAATTGAAAGCCCAGAAATAAATCCCAACACCTATGGACATCTAATCTTTGATAAGGGGGCCCAAAGGATTACATGGAAAAAGGAGGCTCTCTTCAATAAATGGTGCTGGGAAAACTGGGTTGTAACATGCAGATGAATGAAATTGAACCACTTTATCGCACCAGAAACAAAAATCAACTCCAAATGGATCAAAGACCTAGATGTCAGACCAGAAACAATCAAATACTTAGAGGAAAACATTGGTAAAACACTTTCCCACCTACACCTCAAGGACATCTTTGAGGAATCAAACCCAATTGCAAGGAAGACTAAAGCAGAAACAAACCAATGGGACTACATCAAATTGAAAAGCTTCTGCACAGCCAAAGAAACTATTAAACAAACAGAGAGACCCCTCACAGAATGGGAGAAGATGTTCGCATGCCATACGTCAGACAAGAAACTAATCACCAAAATATATAAAGAGCTCAGCAAACTTAGCACCAAAAAAGCAAATGACCCCATCCAAAAATGGGCAGAGGATATGAACAAAACATTGACTACAGAGGAGATCCAAAAGGCTAACAAACATATGAAAAACTGCTCTAGGTCACTGATTTTCAGAGAAATGCAAATTAAGACAACACTAAGATACCACCTCACTCCTGTAAGAGTGGCATACATCAAAAAGGACAGCAGCAACAAATGCTGGAGAGGATGTGCGGACAGAGGAACCCTTTTACATAGCTGGTGGGAATGTAAATTGGTACAGCCTCTGTGGAGAACAGTCTGGAAAACTCTCAGAAGTCTAGACATGGACCTTCCATATGATCCAGCAATTCCTCTCCTGGGGTTATACCCCAAGGACTCCATAACACCCAACCAAAAAGATGTGTGTACTCCTATATTCATAGCAGCACAATTCATAATAGCTAAAACCTGGAAGCAACCCAGGTGCCCAACAACAGATGAGTGGCTGAGAAAGCTGGGGTATATATACACAATGGAATACTATGAAGCTATCAAGAACAATGAACCCACCTTCTCTGACCCATCTTGGACAAAGCTAGAAGGAATTATGTTAAGTGAGCTAAGTCAGAAAGATAAAGATGAGTATGGGATGATCCCACTCATCAACAGAAGTTGACTAAGAAGATCTGAAAGGGAAACTGAAAGCAGGACCTGATCAAATTGTAAGTAGGGCACCAAAGCAAAAACCCAGTGGTGAGGGGTAGACATGCAGCTTCCTGGACCAGTGGTGGGTGGGAGTGGGTGGGAGGGATGGGTCACAGTCCTTTGGTGGTGGTAATGGTGTTTATGTACACTCCTAGCAAAATGTCGACATATAAATCAGTAGTTAATTAATATGAGAGGGCGAAAATCAATTGTATGTCTCAAAGTTTCTCAAAACACAAACTGAGTCTCCTCTCCTCTCCCGGATCAACTAAGAATACCAAAGGAGACCACCCGGACTGAAACAAGACAGGAATAGAATGACCACAGGAACCCAGTAAATCACCCGTGAGTACAAACACGTGTGGCTGGTGACAGAGAGGAGAGAGGGGCCTAAGGAGAGATTAAGTGGCTGCTAACAGTTCAACAGTTTATCAGTGGAGACACCACCTCCAGCCTGCTCCACAACAAGGGGATAGCTGAGGGAGGAAAGGACTCCCCAGAGACTCACTAAGTGCAACTCTGAGTCTCCATTGCTACTACCCTCAGAATCTGGAGCAGCAACAGGGAGGGACACCAGGGGACAGAGATCTAACCAGGAAAGTCAGGAGAAGACCTATACCTCGGTGGCATAGCTGAGGGGCTGTGAAAGTCTCTTTGCATAAACACTAGATTATCTCTGCCACACCCTGCTCTATCTCTTGGTCTGGAGTCAGTGATTAAGCTAAGAAGCCTATTGATAGTTTAAAAGCCCTCAGGCTCCCATAGACTACAGGGGAAAAAAAGAGGCTTTTACACCACTGAGCTCCAACTCAGGGATTGAAAAAAACTGTTAACATATATAAAATGGTTAAAACAACAAGAAAAAATATTGGAGACTCGAACCAGGACAAGAGTCCAGCTAAAAGTCCTCCAGAGGGTGAAGCACAAAACAACGAGTTCAACATCCAAACATTAGCTAAGGAAATAATAACAGGAGTGAGTAAAGAATTTGAAAAAATTGTAATCAGAAATGCAGGAACAACAAATGAGAATATGGAAGAAAATTATAATAATCTCTTGGTTATTAAAGAGCTGAAAGCTGAAATCGCTGAGCTAAGAAGGCAACTAGCTGAAGAAGCTAAAACAGTATCAGAGCAGGGCAACAAAATAGATGAACTCCAGAAAGCAGTAGAGGGCAGAGAGAATAGAATCTATGAGGCTGAAAACAGAATTAGCAAGATTGAGGATGAATTAGAGACAACTAAAAAAGAAGTAAGAGATCTCAAAAAGAGATTAAGAGATGATGAAAACAACAACAGAGTCCTATGGGATGACTTCAAAAGAAACAATATACGCATTATTGGCTTACCAGAGGAAGAAAGAGAAGGAGAGGAAGAAAGCATTCTCCAGGCCACAATAGCTGAAAATTTCTCTAGTCTAGACAACACCAAAGACATAAAGATTCAAGAAGCCCAGAGGGTCCCAAACAGAATTAACCCAGACCTAAAGACACCAAGACATGTCATGCTTAGAATGGAAAGGAATAAGGATAAAGAAAGGATCCTCAAGGCTGCAAGAGAAAAACAAAGAGTCACCTACAAAGGAAAACCCATAAGATTAGCAGCAGACTTCTCCATACAAACACTACAGGCCAGATATCTATCGAGTGCTCAATGAGAAAGGCTTTCAGCCAAGAATACTATATCCTGCTAGACTGTCATTCAGACTAGATGGAAGCATCAAAACCTTCTCAGACAAGTAACAGTTGAAGGAATCAACCATCACCAAACCTGCCCTGAAAGAAGTTCTGAAAGGTCTCCTATAAACAACCAGACCACCAAAATAGGACATACATCAAAACACTCTAAAACTCTACAAGAATGGCGTTAAAATATCTTCAACCTTTGATATCAATAAATGTCAATGGCCTGAATTCACCTATTAAAAGACACAGAGTAGGAAGATGGATCAGAAAACACAACCCAACAATATGTTGTCTACAGGAAACTCACCTAACTCAACAAGACAAACACAGACTTAAAGTGAAAGGATGGAAAACTATCATTCAAGCCAATGGCCCACAAAAAAGAGCAGGAACAGCTATCCTCATATCTGACATTATAGACTTTAAAATAGATAAGATTAAAAAAGATAGGAATGGACACTACTTAATGCTCAGAGGATCAGTCAATCAAGAGGACTTAACAATTATTAATATCTATGAACCCAATGAGAAGCCATCTAAATACATCAAACTTCTACTGAAAGAGCTACAGCAATATATTAACAGTAACACAATCATAGTAGGGGACTTCAACACACCACTCTCTCAACTTGACAGATCATCCAGGAAGAAAATCAGTAAAGACAAAAGGGAGCTAAATGAAGAGATAGATAAACTAGAACTATTGGACATTTTCAGAGTCATTCATCCCAAGAAACTGGAATACACATTTTACTCAAATCCACATGGATCATTCTCAAGGATAGACCATATGTTAGGCCACAAAGACAGCATCAGCCAATTCAAGAGCACTGAAATCATCCCAAGCATCTTCTCAGACCACAGTGGAATTAAACTAACACTTAACAATCAACAAAAGATTAGTAACAGTGCCAAAATGTGGAAGCTCAACAGTACACTTCTTAACAACTTCTGGGTCAAAGAGGAAATCAAGGAAGAAATCAAAATGTTTTGAGAGTTCAATGAAAATGAAGACACAAGCTATCAAAATATTTGGGACACAGCTAAAGCAGTCCTAAGAGGGAAGTTCATAGCTATTCAAGCACACATTAGGAAACAAGAAAAGGCACAAATAAACAGCCTGATTGCACATCTTAAAGACCTAGAAGAAGAACAACAAAGGAATCCTAAAGCAACCAGAGGACAGAAATCACTAAAGTTAGGGCAGAAATAAATAACATTGAGAATAGGGAAACCATACAAAAGATCAACGAAAGTAAATGTTGGTTCTTCGAAAGAGTAAACAAAATCGACAAACCTTTAGCCAGACTCACAAAACAAAAAAGGGAGAAGACCCAAATAAATCGGATAGTAAATGAAAGAAGAGATATCACAACTGACACTGCAGAAATTCAACATATCATGCGAGGCTTCTATGAACAACTATATGCCACCAAGCTAGAGAACCTGGAAGAAATGAATGATTTCCTAGATACCTACCAACTTCCAAAACTAAGTAAAGAGGAAGTGGATAACATGAACAGGCCCATCACAGCTAATGAAATTGAAACAGTTATCAAACATCTTCTACTTTTAAGTCTTCCAGAAGATTGAAGACACTGGAATACTCTACTTTAAAGTAGAGTACTTTTAAGTAGACTACATTGGAATACTCCCTGCCAGCTTCTATGAAGCCAACATCACCCTGATACCAAAAGCAGACAGGGACACAACCAAAAAAGAAAACTACAGACCAATATCTCTGATGAACATAGATGCCAAAATATTAAACAAAATTCTAGCCAACCGGATACAGCAGTATATCAAAAAGATTGTTTATCATGACCAAGTGGGGTTTATCCCAGGCATGCAAGGTTGGTTTAATATACGTAAATCAATCAATGTGATCCACCACATCAACAAAAGTAAGACCAAAAACCACATGGTCATATCAATAGATGCAGAGAAAGCCTTTGACAGAATACAACATCCTTTTATGATCAAAACACTACAAAAAATGGGAATAGATGGAAAATTCCTGAAGATAGTGGAGTCTATATATGGCAAACCTATAGCCAACATCATACTCAATGGTGAAAAACTGGAAGCATTTCCCCTCAGATCAGGTACTAGACTGGGATGCCCACTATCACCATTACTATTCAACATAGTGTTGGAAGTTCTTGCCATAGCAATCAGGCAGGACCAAGGAATTAAACGGATACAGATTGGAAGAGAAGAAGTCAAACGCTCCCTATTTGCAGATGATATGATAGTATACATGGAAAAACCTAAGGAATCCAGCAAGAAGCTTTTGGAAATCATCAGGCAATACAGTAAGGTGTCAGGCTACAAAATTAACATTCTAATCTCAGTGGCATTCCTCTATGCAAACACTAAGTTAGAAGAAATTGAAATCCAGAAATCAGTTCCTTTTACTATAGCAACAAAAACAATAAAATATCTAGGAGTAAACCTAACCAAAGAAGTGAAAGACTTGTATACTGAAAATTATGAGTCACTACTCAAAGAAATTGAAAAAGACACAAAGAAGTGGAAAGATATTCCATGCTCATGGGTTGGAAGAATTAACATCATCAAAATGAATATATTACCCAGAGCCATCTACAAATTTAATGCTATCCCCATCAAGATCCCAAGCACAATTTTTAGGAGGATAGAAAACATGCTACAAATGTTTATCTGGAACCAGAAAAGACCTAGAATTGCCAAAACAATCTTGAGAAAAAAGAACAGAACCAGAGGCATCACACTCCCAGATCTCAAACTGTATTATAGGGCCATTGTCATCAAAACTGCTTGGTACTGGAACATAAACAGACACACTGACCAGTGGAATAGAATTGAGAGGCCAGAAGTGAGGCCCCACACCTATGGACATCTAATCTTTGACAAAGGGGCCCAGACTAGAGTCTCTTCAACAAATGGTGTTGGAAACAGTGGGTTGAAACATGCAGAAGAATGAAACTGAATCACTGTATTTCACCAAATACAAAAGTAAATTCCAAGTGGATCAAGGACTTGGATGTTAGACCAGAAACTATCAGATACTTAGAGGAAAATATTGGCAGAACTTTTTTCCGCATAAATTTTAAAGACATTTTCAATGAAACGAATCCAATTACAAGGAAGACTAAGGCAAGTATAAACCTATGGGACTACATCAAATTAAAAAGCTTCTTCACAGCTAAAGAAACCACTACCCAAACCAAGAGACCCCTCACAGAATGGGAGAAGATCTTTACATGCCATACATCAGATAAGAAGCTAATAACCAACATATATAAAGAGCTTGCCAGACTCAACAACAAGACAACAGATAACCCCATCCAAAAATGGGGGGAGGACATGGACAGAATATTCACCACAGAAGAGATCCAAAAGGCAGAGAAACACATGAAAAAATGCTCCAAGTCTCTGATTGTCAGAGAAATGCAAATCAAGACAACAATGAGATATCACTTCACTCCTGTGAGAATGTCATACATCAGAAAAAGTAACAGCAGCAAATGCTGGAGAGGGTGTGGGGTCAAAGGAACCCTCCTGCACTGCTGGTGGGAATGTCAGTTGGTCCAACCTCTGTGGAGAACAGTCTAGAGAACTCTCTGAAGTCTAGAAATGGACCTACCCTATGACCCTGTAATTCCCCTCCTGGGTATATATCCTAAGGAACCCAACACATCCATCCAAAAAGATCTGTGTACACATATGTTCTTGGCAGCACAATTTGTAATAGCCAAAACCTGGAAGCAACCCAGGTGTCCCACAACAGATGAGTGGCTGAGCAAGTTGTGGTATATATACACAATGGAATACTACTCAGCTGTAAAAAATGGTGACTTCACCGTTTTCAGCCGATCTTGGATGGACCTTGAAAAAATCATGTTGAGTGAAATAAGTCAGAAACAGAAGGATGAATATGGGATGATCTCACTCTCAGGCAGAAGTTGAAAAACAAGATTAGAAAAGAAAACACAAGTCGAACCTGAAATGGAATTGGAGTATTACATCAAAATAAAAGACTCTGGGGGGCGGTGGGGAGAATACAGGTCCATGAAAGATGATGAATGACATAGTGGGGGTTGTATTGTTAAATGGGAATCTGGGTAATGTTATGCATGTACAAACTATTGAATTTACTGTTGAATGTAAAACATTAATTCCCCAATAAAGAAATAAATTATTTTTAAAAAAAGAAAGTATGTGTTTCAGTTTCAGCATTCACACTGCTCCTCTGCCTCCCCTTACACCTAACATTATGCACACTGTTTGCTGACAAATGCTGTTTCACTATGTGTCTACAAGTCAATGCCATCTGCTCCATATTCAATCAGTGTCTTATCTCATTGTAGTCAGTGAAAAGCAGTACCACGCTGTGCAGCAACACAGACAACTGAATTTTTTCCAGGCTATCAAAAATCAGCCATTTTCCCAACCAAGTTTGACACCTCTTAACCAATATGGGTAGAATTCAGGATGTAGGGTCCAAGTGTTGCACCTGGTTGAGTGAACATGTTACAGTGCACAGGGGCCCAGGTTCAAGTCCCTGGTCCCCACCTGCAGGGGGAAAGCTTTGCCAGTAGTAAAGAAATGTTGCAGGTGTCTCTCTGTCTTTCTCCCTTTCTATCACCCCCTTTCCTCCCTATGGCTGTCTGTCTCTGTACAATAAATAAAGATAATAAATGTTTAAAAATAAATAAATAGAAGATGGTGACTTGAAGACAACAGACGATGGAGACATCACTTTGTGTGAGCTAAAAAAAAGGAGCTTTCAGCCTGGAATTCTCTGGAGAGCGTGAATGGATGTCCTATCCATTGTGGGAAAAACTTGTTTCTCTCTCCCTCTTCCCTCCATCCTCCTTTTTCACTCCTCCTAGCTAATTAAAAAAAATCTCTTTCCTTTCACCACTCTTTTTTTTTCTTCTTCCTTCTTTTGTTTTCTGAATTCACTGACATTCGTTTGTAAATTATTTTGTGTCAAAATATGACTCAGAGTGGAGTGTGTGTGTGTGTGTGTGTGTGTGTGTGTGTGTGTGTGTGTGTGTGTGTTTTCTACTTTCCTTTCTCCTCTTACTATCCCTAGAATTTATAGTGGACAGTAGATTTCCATAATTGTCTACTTTTGCTTTGCCTTTTTTCCTTTCTCTTCTTTTTCTTCTGTATTTCAATGTCTTATCTATTTATTTATTTATTCTTTTTGCTGCCCTGTTGTTTTATTGTTGTAGTTATTCTTGTTGTCATTGTTGTTGGATAGGACAGAGAGAAATGGAGAGAGGCGAGGAAGACAGAGACGTGGAGAGAAAGGTACACACCTACAGACCCGCTTCACCGCCTGGGAAGCGACTCCCCTGCAAGTGGGGTACTGGGGGCTCAAACCAGGATCCTTACACTGGTCCTTGCGCTTTGCACCACGTGCACTTAACCTGCTATGCTACTGCCCGACTCCCTCTTCTGTGTTTTTTTTTTTTTTCTTGGACTGGAGGTGTAGTTAGGCTAACTGGTATTGGTTGAAATGCATCAATCCTTGCTTCAGTTGCTATTGTAATTTCTGAGGTTTGTGACTGCATTTGTGAAAAGACTTTAGTATAGCGTGGCTTGTACTCAAAACACAACAACTGAAGAACAACAGAACAGAAAAATAAAAACCACATCAACTAAAAAATGGTTAGATGAAGAACAAATAAAACTGATGCCACAATGAATCTGGACAGGAACCAAATCGAAACTCCAAATCACTCAGAAGTAACCATAGATAAGAAAAATATGCAAAGTGATCCAGGAGGTGGCACAGTGATAAAGCTTTGGACTCTCAAGCATGAGGTCCAGAGTTCGATCCCCGGCAGCACATGTGCCAGACTGATTTCTGCTTCTTTCTCTCTCCTCCTATCTTTCTCATAAATAAATCTTTTTTTTAAAAAAGTATGCAAGGAATAATAAACATAATAATCACAGAAATGAAGACAACTATGGAGGAAAGGCCTATTAGAAATAGGAAACAAGAGATGAGACTCTCAAGGAAAATACTAGCTACCTTTAGGTAATTAGAGAACGGAAAGCTGAAATAGCTGAGCTAAAAGGCCAATTAGCAGAACAAGCTAATACTATAACTGAACTGAAAACAGAAGCTGAGGGAAGGGAAAGCAGACTAACAGAAACAGAAAACCGAACTAGCCAGACAGAGGATGAGCTAGAGAAAACTAAGAAAAGGGTAAAAGAGCTTAAAAAGAGATTGAGAGATACTGGAAAAAAAAGACATATGGGATGATCTCAAAAGAAGTAACATTCATATAATTGGCCTATCAAAGGAAGAAAGAGAGGAAGGGGAAGTAAACATCCTAGAGGAAGTAGCAGAAGACTTCCTAACTCTAAACAACAGAAAGGGCTTTAAGATTCAAGAGGCCCAGGGAGTCCCAAACAGAATCAACTCAGACCTGAAGACACCAAGACACATCATAGTTACAATGAAAAGAAGTAAGGATAAAGAAAGGATCCTAAAGGCTGCAAGAGAAAAACAAAAAGTCACATACAGGGGAAAGCCCATAAGACTATCAGCAGACTTCTACACTCAAACTCTAAAAGCCAGAAGAGACTGGCAAGATATTTATCAAGCCCTGAATGGAAAAGGGTTTCAACCAAGGATAATATATCCTGCTAGACATTCATTCATACTAGATGGGGGCATGAAAACCTTCTCAGACAGGTAGTAGTTAAAGGAGGCAACCATCACCAAGCTTGCCTTGAAATAAGTTCTAAAAGACCTCTTATAAACAAGAATATCACCATAATATTTGCCATATATCAGAATAAAAAACTGTTGAACAATGACACTGCAATACCTTAAATCCACAATATCAATAAATATCAATGGCTTAAACTCACCCATTAAAAGGCACAGAGTGGGAGGATGGATCAGAAAACACAACCCAACCATATGCTGCTTGCAAGAATCCCACCTGACCCAACAAGATAAACACAGACTTAAAGTGAAAGGATAGAAAACTATCATACAGGCTAATGAACCACAAAAAAAAAGAGGCAGGGACAGCCATTCTCATCTCTGACACCATAGACTTTAAATTAAATAAAGTAATAAAAGATATGCAAGGCCATTACATAATGATTAGAGGATCAATCAACCAAGAAGATTTAACAATTGTTGACATTTATGCACCCAATGAGGGCCCATCTAAATACATCAAACAACGACTGAAAGAACTACAAAAATGCATCAATAGTAATACAGTAATAGTGAAAGACTTCACCACGCCACTCTCACATTTAGACAGATCAATGAAACAGAGAATCAACAAAGAAACAAGAGAATTAAATGAAGAATGGACAGACTAGACCTCCTGGACATTTTCAGAGTTCTTCACCCCAAAAACTGGATTAAATTATTTTCAAATCCACACAGCACATCCTCAAGAATAGATCACATATTAAGCCACAAAGACAGTATCAACAAATTCAAGAACATTGAACATCCCAAGTATCTTCTCAGACTACAGTGTAGTAAAGCTAACATTCAACAACAAACAGAAAATTACTAAAATTCACAGAATTTGGAAACTCAACAACATGCTGCTTAATAACCACTGGGTCAAAGAGGCACTCAAGCAAGAATTTCAAATGTTTCTGGAAACAAATGAAAATGAAGACACATGTTTATAGCAACACAATTTGTATGGAATAATATGCAGCTATTAAGAACAATGAACCCACCTTCTCTGACCCATCTTGGATAGAGCTAGAAGGAATTGTGTTAAATGAGATAAATCAGAAAGACAAAGACGAGTATGGGATGATCCCACTCATAAACAGAAGTTGAGAAAGAAGAACAGAAAGAGAAACTCAAAGTAGGATTTGACTGAGTTTGGAGTAGGGCACCAAAGTAAAAATCTCTGAGTGGAGGGTGATGGTCGATATTCAGCTTCACTGTGGTGGGGAGCGGGAGGGGGTAGGATGGGATGGGACATAGTCTTTTGGTGGTGGGAATGCTGTTTATGTACTCTCCTATTATCTTGTAGTCATACAATCACTACTTAATTAATACGAGAAGGGAAAATTGAATGTCTCAAACTTTCTAATGCATATAGGGTGAGTCTTTGAAATGTTGACTCTTAAAAGCTTAGACCAGGGAGAACAGAAGCAACCAGTGGCATTACTCTATAAGATGCAGCTATATACAAATAATGTCAAATGACATAAATTATGGTGGTGTTGTGTTTGATACAGAAAATATTAATAATGGAATTTTCAAAGTTAATCCAATTGCCAAATAATCTGATTATATCAATAACTATCTATTGCCTTCTTAAACCATAAGACATCAGGAACCTCCTGTTCCTCTAGAGAGCCTATATGTCCCCCAGTCCTAGAACCTCTATGGTGGGGCTCAATTTCCCACATGCTCCTCTCAATACCAAATGATATTGCATCTGCTGATCCTCCCAACTCATCATCTAAACTATTCCAGCCTTTAGGTTCACGATTGGTCAAGAATTTGTTTGGCTTTATATGTTAACTCTTCTTTCAGCCACCAGGTTCCAGATGCTAACATGATGCCAACCAGACTTCCCTGGGCAGACAGCCTCACCAATGTGTCCTGCACAACTGCTTCCCCAGAGCCCTGCCCCAACAGAGAAAGAGATAGACAGGCTGGGAGTATGGATCGACCTGTCAAGATCCACGTTCAGTGGGGAGGCAATTACAGATGCCACACCTTCCACCTTCTGCACCCCATAATGACCCTGAGTCCATAGTCCCAGAGGGATAAAGAATAGGAAAGCTATCAAGGGAGGGGATGGGATATGTAGCTCTGGTGGTGGGAATTGTGTGGAGTTTTACCCTCCTTATCCTATGGTTTTTGTCAGTGTTTCCTTTTTATAAACAAAAATAAAAATCCAAAGTGAATATAACTGAAAAAAAAGAAAAAAGAAAATGAAGGCACATGCTATCAAACTATCTGGGACACAGCTAAAAAAAGTACTGAGAGGGAAACTCACAGCCATACAAGCACACATTAGAGAACTAGAAAAAGCTCAAATAAACGACCTTAATGCATGCCTTAGGGACTAATAGGTAGAGAAGCAAAGGATCCCTAAAGCAATCAAAAGAACAGAAATCACCAAAATTAGAGCAGAAATAAACAACATCGAAAATAAGAGAACCATACAAAAGATCAGTGAAGCCAAATGTTGGTTCTTTGAAAAATAAAAGAAAATTGACAAACCTCTAGCCAAACTCACTAAAAAAAAAAAAAAGCGAGAAGACTCAAATAAATAGAATTATAAACGACAGAGGAGATATCACAACTGACACCACAGAAATGCAGAAAACCTGGGGCTGGGTGGTGGCACACCTGGTTGAGTGCACATGTTACAATGCACAAGGATCCAGGTTTGAGCCCCTGGTCCTCACCTGCAGGGGGAAAGCTTTGGAAGTGGTGAAGCAGGGCTGCAGGTGTCTCTCTGTCACTCCCCCTCACTATTTTCCCCTTCCCTCTCAATTTCTGGCTATCTCTATCCAATAAATAAATAAAGATAATAAAAAAAATAAATGCAGAAAACCATGTGAAACTATTACGAAGAACTATATGCCACCAAGCTAGAGAATCTGGAAGAAATGGAAGAATTCCTAGAAACATATACCCTTCCAAAACTGAACCAAGAAGAACTACAAAACCTAAATGGACCAATCACAAACAAAGAAATTGAAACAGTTATTAAGAAACTTCCCAACAACAAAAGTCCTGGGCCAGATGGCTTTACAAATGAACTCTACAAAACCTTCAGGAAACAGTTAATACCTATACTTCTAAAGTTCTTTCAAAAGATCAAAGAAACAGAAACACTCCCACCTTCTATGAAGCCAACATCACCCTGATACCAAAAGCAGATAGGGACACAACAAAAAAGGAAAACTACAGACCAATATCTCTGATAAACATAGATGCTAAAATATTGAACAAGATCCTGGCCAACCGGATACAGCAGTATATCAAAAAAACTGTTCATCGTGACCAAGTGGTATTTATCCCAGGAATGCAAGGCTGGTTCAACATACTTAAGTCAATCAATGTCATTCACCACATCAATAAAAGCAAAACCAAAAACCACATGATTATCTCAATAAATGCAGAGAAAGCCTTTGACAAAATCCAACACCCATTCATGTGGAAAATAATTGAAAGCCCAGAACTAAACTCTATAAACCTATAAACCTATAGACATCTAATCTTTGATAAGGGGGCCCAATGTACTAAATAGAGGAAGGAGGCTCTCTTCGATAAATGGTGCTAGGAAAACTGGGTTGAAACATGCAGTAGAATGAAACTGAACTACTTTATCTCACCATAAACAAAAGTCCACTCCAAATGGGTCAAAAACATGGATGTTAGACCAGAAACTATCAAATACTTAGAGGAAAACATTGGTGTACACTTTTCCACCTAAACCTCAAGAACGTCTTTGATGATACAAACTCAGTTGCAAGGAAGAATGAAACAAAAACAAATAAATGGGCCTACATCAAATTTAAAAGCTTCTGCACAGCCAAAGAAACCATCACACAAACAAAGAGACCCCTCACAGAATGGGAGAAGATCTGCACATGCCCTATATCAGCCAAGAGACTAATAACCAAAATATACAAAGAGCTCAGCAAACTTAAAAACAAAAAAACCAAATGACCCCATACAAAAATGGGCAGAAGATATGAACAGAACATTCACCATAGAAGAGATCCAAAAGGCCAACAAACATATGAAAAATTGCTCCAGTCACTGACTGTCAGAGAAACACAAATAAAGGCAACATTGAGATACCACCTCACCTCTATAAGAATGGCATACATCAAAAAGAACAGCAGCAACAAATATTGGAGAGGCTGTGGGGACAAAGGAACCCTTCTGTACTGCTGGTGGGAATGTAAATTGGTCCAACCTCTGTGGAGAGCAGTCTGGAGAATTCTCACAAGACTAGACATGGAACTTCCATATGACCCAGTAATTCCTCTCCTACAAACATCCCCCTAGGAGTCCATAACGCCCAACCAAAAAGATATGTGTACACTTACGTTCATAGCAGCACAATTTGTAAAAACTAAAACCTGGAAGCAACCCAAGTGCCCAACAACAGATGAATGGCTGAGAAAACTGTGATATATATATATATATATATATATATATATATATATATATATATATATATATATATATATTACACAGCTATTAAGAACAATGACCCCACCTTCTCTGACCCATCTTGGATGGAACTAGAAAGAATTATGTTAAGTGAACTAAGTCAGGAAGGCAAAGACAAGTATGGTATGATCCCACTCAGAATTTGAGAAAGAAAAACTCAAAGCAGGATCTGACTGAATATGGAGTAGAGCACCAAAGTAAAAATCTGTGGTGGATGTTAGGCTTCACTGGGGTAGGGGGAGAATGGGATGGGACATAGTCTTTTGGTGGTGGGAATGGTGTTTATGTAAAATCCTATTAACTTGTAGTCATATAATCACTAGTTAATAAATATGAGAGGGGAAAATTGAATGTCTCAAACTTGTTAATGCACAGACCATAGGGTGAATCTTTGATATACTGACTCTCTTCCCTGATTCACTTTCTGGTTCTTTTTCCAGCCCTGACATTATCTCCCCAGACAATAACTTGGATCCACCTGCATATCAGATTTCAGGCTCAGGGGAAAGAAAAAAAACTAGTATAGCCGCCACAGGCCCTTTGGAATATAACTAAAATATGCCTACTAGCTATCTACAAAACGGAGAACCCCCCACAACTCTTCATCTGCACTATTCCAGCCTTTAGGTTCATGATTAGTCAACAACTGTTTTGGCTTTATACATTAACTCTCTTTTTAGCCACCAGGTTCCAGATGCTACCATAATGCCAACCAGACTTGGGTCCATACTCCCAGAGGGTTAAAGAATAGGAAAGCTATCAAGAGGGGGGATGGGATATGGAGTTCTGGTGGTGGAAATCGTGTGGAGTTGTACCCCTCTATAGTTTTGTCAGTGTTTCCTTTTTATAAATAAAATAAAATAAAATGATACAAACAAAAAATAAACTAGTATAGTCATGGGCCCTTTGGAATATAACTAAAATAGGACTACTAACTATCTACAACGAAGACCCCCCCCAACTCTTCATCTGAATTATTCCATCCTCTAGGGTCATGATTAGTCAACAGTTTGTTTGGCTTTATATGTTAACTCTTCTTTCAGCCACCAGGTTCCAGATGCTAACATGATGCCAACCAGACTTCCCTGGGCAGACGACCCCACCAATGTGTCCTGGAGCTCCGCTTCCCCAGAGCCCCACCCCATTAGAGAAAGAGAGAGACAGGTTGGGAGTATGGATAGACCTGCCAAACCTTATGTTCAGCAGGGAAGCAATTACAGAAGCCAGACCTTCCACCTTCTGCACTCCATAATGACCCTGGGTCCATACTCCCAGAGGGATAAAGAATAGGGGAGGGGATAGGATACGTAGCTCTGGTGGTGGGAACTGTGTGGAGTTGTACCCCTCATATCCTATGGTTTTTGTCAGTGTTTACTTTTTATAAATAAAAATTAAAAGAAATAAGTAAAAGCAATGACAAAAAATAAATAAATAAAATGTTAAAAATTACAAAAATAAAGATTAAAAATAATAATTCAGATTGTAAAGATAACAAGTCAGTTTCATTTTCTGAACAGTTTACCAGTCTCTAGCTTTGCTACTGCCTTGTACAGCTGGCAAACCACAATGGTACATTCTTTAAACAGTGTCTCAGCAAAAGAGGAGACAGGTAGTATGAAATATGATTCAGCTCAAGGCTCTCAACTGCAAATCTTGAACTTCGATTATGAACAAAGGATCTTTAGGAAACACTTCCTCAAACTCAAAATATCATGGTTTGCTGAATGTGTGCCACAATGAATTCTGGTGCACAAATTTGACATAGGCAACCAGTGCCCTTATGTAGAAATGAGAGGAGCAACCTGAGAGATGGTGCATCTGTGAAGCACAGACCTTCCCAGGCATCATGGGTTCAATCCCAGCACAGTGTTCTCTCTCTCATTAATAAATATTTTTGAAAATGTTTATTTATTTATTTTATGTAAAGAGAAAAAGTGAGAGGGGAAGCTGAGATAAATAGGGAAAGAGACAGAGACAACTACAGCACTGCTTCACCACTCAAGAAGTCCCCCCCCATAAGTTGGAATCAGGAGCTTGAACCCAAGTCCTTGAACACGATAATGCTACTGAAGTTGAGACCTTTGAACTGAATCATCTTTCTCACACTTTATCTGTCTCATTTTTTGCTGAGACACTGTTTATAGAATGTACTGTTGGGAGCCGGGCGGTAGCGCAGTGGGTTAAGTGCATGTGGTGCAAAACTCAAGGACCGGCAGAAGGATCCCCGTTCGAGCCCCTGGCTCCTCACCTGCAGGGGAGTCACTTCACAGGTGGTGAAGCAGGCCTGCAGGTGTCTATGTTTCCCCCTCCTCTCTCCATTTCTCTCTGTCCTATCCAACAACAACAACATCAATAACAACAACAAAATAATAACTACAACAATAAAAAAATGAATGCAATGTTGTGATTCACCAACTGGACAAGGCAATGGCAAATATAGGGATTGGTCAACTGACTGTTCAGTTAACCAGAAATAAGTTTGTTTTTTTAATGAGAGGGATACTTCTGAAGACAATGATCAATATCTCCAAAATCAATCTGTTTCTTTTTGTCCCACAATGCTGGACCAGTAGTTGTCTATAAAATAGTTATATTAGCAAGAAGAGCAAGAGAGAGTGAAAGGAAATAAAAATGACACTAGGTGATATCTTAATAGAAAATTCTCAAATGTTGCATCTCGTGGTATGAAAGTTGATGAAAATTTATATTGTGCTTGCACATATTTGTGTTTGCTCCTATAGTCTGTCTGATATCAGCCCATAAGAGCAGTTCTTTCATGAAGAACATATATAGGACATAGAATCAAGAGAAATAATGACCCAAGAACCAGTGGTATTTCCCATTAGTCACTTTGGTCTTGGCTACCACATAAAACATCAAGTTCTTCTCATTAAATTTAAGAGAAAGGTGAAACTTTGATGACCTTGTACAGCACCATCTTCACGGTGAGGAGAAGTGATTTGATCAAGTCATTCTACCATTAGTGACATGGGGGTTATTAAACTTCTATTGCCTCCTTTGTCAACTCTGGTATATATTTGTTTCTTTCACAGGCACTCACAAAGAAATCTGGATTTCCACTATTCTTTCTCTCTAAACCTGATAGTCTGTTTTATAATCACCTCTTTCAGAGGGTTCACTTGCCTCCTCTGTGTTCTTAGAAAAAAGCAAAACCTTTTCTCTTTTAGATTATCCACTAAAAATAAAAGGCAAAACCGTAATGTATTTAGTACAAAACACAAAGTACTATCTTGGAATAGCAAAGGTGCCTTAGATATAATACAAAAGCATTAACCATAAAAGAGAAAACTGGACTTTATAAGAATTTTTGCATCTACTCATAGGTATTCTGAACAAAATTAATAAAGAAATCACAGACTTGAGGGGACCAGGTGATAGTGCACCTGGTTAAGTGCACATACTACCATGCAATAAGGACATAGGTTCAAGCCCTTGGTCCCCACCTGCAGGGGGAAAACTTCATGAGTGGTGAAGCAGGGCTGCAGGTTTCTCTATGTCTCTCTCTCTATCTTCCCCTTCCTCTCAATTTATCTCTGTTCTACCAGATAAAATAAAAAAATAAAGTTTAAAAAAATGAAGTCACAGACTGGGAAAAATAATATACTGAAAAATAAATATGTAACAACATATCTGAAAAATAACTTGTATTCAACATATATAATTACAAATCAGATGGAGGAGATAGCATAATGATTATGCAAAAAGACTTTCGTGCTTGAGACTCCAAAGTCCCAGATTCAATCCCCAGCACTACCATAAACCAGAGGTGAGCAGTGCTCTGATTGCTCTCTCTGTATCTTCTTTTCCGTGTCCTCTCATTAAAATAAAAAATTAAATAAGAAATGCATTTTAAAAAATATTACCAATCAACAATCAAACTAAAAAAAACAATGTAAAATCAGGCAGATTTAAACAGACACTTTGCAGTAGCAAATATCCAATCCTCAATATCTTTAGTAATCAGGAGAATACTCATGGAAACCACAATAAGATATTACTACACACCTGCTAAAATGACAAAAAGCAAACACTAACACCACTGAATGTTGGTGAGAGTGAATAAAAACAATCTCTAATACATTAAAAACAATAGTCATTAAGGTGGCAGGATACAAAATCAATATACACAAAACTGTGGGATTTCTATACATAAACAGTGAATCAAAGGAAAGGGAAATGAAGGAAACAATCCCATGTACAACTGCACCAAAAAAGATAAAATGCTTGGAGTAAAATTAACAAAGGTAGTGGAAAACCCTTAAAATAGAATGTATAAGGTATTGTTAAAAGAAATTAAAAGATCAGGAAGAAGTCAAAGGATATTACAAAATGCACAGATTGGAAGCATACTACGTAAATGATTATATTAACTAAATTAATTTATATATTCAGTAAAACCCCCTATCAAAATCCAAAAACATTCTTCTAAGAAAATGAATAAACAGTCGTAAAATTTATATGCAACAACAAAAGGCCACCAGTAGCCAAAGCAGTTCTGAGCGAAAAGGGGGAAAAATGCATCATGCTACCTGCCTTCACACTGTACTATAAAGCAATAGTAATTAAAAGATTATAGTATTAGAACAAAAACAAGTATTCAGATCAGTAGACTAGAACAGAGAACCCAGAAATAAACGCATATATAGACATCTAATCTATGACAGGTAGCCAATAGTATACAATGGAGAAGCTCTTCAATAAATGATATTGGGAAAAACTCAAAATCTCTTCAATAAATGGTATTGGGAAAAACTGGACAGCCACACATTTAAAAAAAACAAGGAAAACTAGAACATTATTTAATAGTATACACAAAAGTAACTCAAAATTTATCAAGTACTTGGATATTAGATCTAAATCTATAAAATACATAGAAGAAAATGTAGGTGATATATTCCAGTTTTTTGTGTTTTTTTTTAACCAAAGTACTTGTTAGCTCTGGTTTGTGTTGGTGTGGAGAATTGAACCTGAGACTTCGGAGCTTCAGGCTTGAGAATCTATTATGCTATCTACCCTCGCCCTATACTCCAGAATGATAACATTAGCAAGGAAAACCAAAGGAAGGATAAAAAAATGGGACTACATTAAATTAAAAACCTCTCACGAAACAACCACTAGACAGTTTCATTCATATGTGGAATCTAGAGATACGATTTACATGAATTTGCCAAAAACATATCCAAACATAACAGACAAAAGTAAACTGTAAGACTTTAAAACCTTTGGTGGTTCCAGGTTCCAGATGCTACCATAATGCCAACCAGACTTCCCTGGACAGACAACCAACCCCATGAATGTGTCCTGGATCCCTGCTTCCCCAGAGCCCTGCCCCACCAAAGAAAGAGAGAGACACGGTGGGAGTATGGATCGATCTGTCAACACTCATGTTCAGTGGAGAAGCAATTACAGACGCCAGACCTTCTACCTTCTGCACCCCATAATGACTTTAGGTCCATACTCCCAGAGAGACAAAGAATCGGAAAGCTTCCAATGGAGGGGATAGGATACGGAGTTCTGGTGGTACCCGTTTTATCCTATGGTGGTTTTTTTTTATTTATTTATTCCCACCCTTTCTTAAAATAAATTTGAGAACATTACATTTGGTGAAGGCATATAATTGAGAGGGCAAGTACTGTGTGCTTTGTTGAAATTCTGATTGTTCCTATGATCACATTTATTATGTTTATATTATTTCTTTAGCAGATTGGCTCTGCTATTTGTGATTTTTTAATTTCTTTATTGGGGAATTAATATTTTACATTGGACAGTAAATACAATAGTTTGTACATGCATAACATTTCCCAGTTTTCCATATAACAATACAACCTCCACTAGGTCCTCTGTCATCCTTCTGGGAATCTGTATTCTCCCCACCCACCCAACACAGTCTTTTTCTTTGGTGCAATATGCCAATTCCAGTTCAGGTTCTACTTGTGTTTTCTTTTCTGATGTTGTTTTTCAACTTCTGCCTGAGAGTGAGATCATCCCATATTCATCCATCTGTTTCTGACTTATTTCACTTAACATGAATTTTTCAAGGTCCATCTAAGATCAGTTGAAAACGGTGAGGTCGCCATTTTTTTTATAGCTGAGTAGCATTCTGTTGTATATATACCACAACTTGCTCAGCCACTCATCTGTTGTTGGACACCTGGGTGGCTTCCAGGTTTTGGCTATTACAAATTGTGCTGTGTAGACCAGAAACTATCAGATACTTAGAGGAAAATATTGGAAGAACTTTTTTCCACATAAATTTTAAAGACATTTTCAATGAAACAAATCCAATTACAAGGAAGACTAAGGCAAGTATAAACCTATGGGACTACATCAAATTAAAAAGGTTCTGCACAGCAAAAGAAATCACTACCCAAACCAAGAGACCCCTCACAGAATGGGAGAAAATCTTTACATGCCATACATCAGATAAGAGTTTAATAACCAACATATAAAAAGAGCTTGCCAGACTCAACAACAAGACAACAAATAACCCCATCCAAAAATGGGGGGAGGACTTGGACAAAATATTCACCACAGAAGAGATCCAAAAGGCCGAGAAACACATGAAAAAATGCTCCAAGTCTCTGATTGTCAGAGAAATGCAAATCAAGACAACAATGAGATATCACTTCACTCCTGTGAGAATGTCATACATCAGAAAAGGTAGCAGCAGCAAATGCTGGAGAGGGTGTGGGGTCAAAGGAACCCTCCTGCACTGCTGGTGGGAATGTCAATTGGTCCAACCTCTGTGGAGAACAGTCTGGAGAACTCTCAGAAGGCTAGAAATGAACCTACCATATGACACTGTAATTCCCCTCCTGGGTATATATCCTAAGGAACCCAACAAATCCATCCAAAAAGATCTGTGTACACATATGTTCTTGGCAGCACAATTTGTAATAGCCAAAACCTGGAAGCAACCCAGGTGTCCAACAACAGATGAGTGGCTGAGCAAGTCGTGGTATATATACACAATGGAATACTACTCAGCTGTAAAAAATAGTGACTTCACCGTTTTCAGCCGATCTTGGATGGACCTTGAAAAAATCATGTTGAGTGAAATAAGTCAGAAACAGAAGGATGAATATGGGATGATATCACTCTCAGGCAGAAGTTGAAAAACAAGATTAGAAAAGAAAACACAGAGATCGCTTTCTCTCCTCTCCTCTCCTCTCCAGGATCAACTAGGAATACCAAAGGAGACCACCCGGACCGAAACAAGACAGGACTAGAATGACCACAGAAACCCAGTAAATCACCCGTGAGTACAAACACGCGTGGCTGGTGACAGAGAGGAGAGAGGTGGCTAAGAAGAGATTAAGTGACTGCTAACAGTTCGACAGTTTGTCAGTGGAGACACCACCTCCAGTCTGCTCCACCAACAAGGGGACAGCTGAAGGGAGGAAAGGACTCCCCAGAGACTCACCAAGTACAACTCTGAGTCTCCATTGCTACTACCCTCAGAATCTGGAGCAGCAACAGGGAGGGACACCAGGGCACAGAGATCTAACCGGGAAACTCAGGAGAAGACCTATACCTCGGTGGCATAGCTGAAGGGCTGTGAAAGTCTCTTTGCATAACCACTGGATTATCTCTGCCACACCCTGCTTTATCTCTTGGTCAGGAGTCATTGATTAAGCCAAGAAGCCTATTGATAGTTTAAAAGCCCTCAGGCTACCATAGCCTACAGGGGAAAAAAAAAAGGCTTTTACACCACTGAACTCCAACTCAGGGATTGAAAAAACTGTTAACTTATATAAAATGGTTAAAACAACAAGAAAAAATAATGAGGACTCGAACCAGAACAAGAGTCCAGCTAAAAGTCCTCCAGAGGGCGAAGCACAAAACAACGAGTTCAACATCCAAACATTAGCTAAGGAAATAATAACAGGAGTGAGTAAAGAATTTGAAAAAATTGTAATCAGAACTGCAGGAACAACAAATGAGAATATGGAAGAAAATTCTAATAATCTCATGGTTATTACAGAGCTGAAAGCTGAAATTGCTGAGCTAAGAAGGCAACTAGCTGAACAAGCTAAAACAGGGCAACAAAATAGATGAACTCCAGAAAGCAGTAGAGGGCAGAGAGAATAGAATCTATGAGGCTGAAAACAGAATTAGCAAGATTGAGGATGAATTAGAGACAACTAAAAAAGAAGTAAGAGATCTCAAAAAGAGATTAAGAGATGCTGAAAACAACAACAGAGTCCTATGGGATGACTTCAAAAGAAACAATATACGCATTATTGGCTTACCAGAGGAAGAAAGAGAAGGGGAGGAAGAAAGCGTTCTCCAGGCCATAATAGCTGAAAATTTCTCTAGTCTAGACAACACCAAAGACATAAAGATTCAAGAAGCCCAGAGGGTCCCAAACAGAATTAACCCAGACCTAAAGAGACCAAGACATATCATACTTAGATTGGAAAGGAATAAGGATAAAGAAAGGATCCTCAAGGCTGCAAGAGAAAAACAAAGAGTCACCTACAAAGGAAAACCCATAAGATTAGCAGCAGACTTCTCCATACAAACACTACAGGCCAGAAGAGAATGGCAAGATATCTATCGAGTGCTCAATGAGAAAGGCTTTCAGCCAAGAATACTATATCCTGCTAGATTGTCATTCAGACTAGATGGAAGCATCAAAACCTTCTCAGACAAGCAACAGTTGAAGGAAGCAACCATCACCAAGCCTGCCTTGAAAGAAGTTCTGAAAGGTTTCCTATAAACAACCAGACCACCACAAATAGAACATATATCAAAACACTCTAAAACTCTACAAGAATGGCGTTAAAATATCTTCAATCTTTGATATCAATAAATGTTAATGGCCTGAATTCACCTATTAAAAGACACAGAGTAGGAAGATGGATCAGAAAACACAACCCAACAATATGTTGTCTACAGGAAACTCACCTAACGCAACAAGACAAACACAGACTTAAAGTGAAAGGATGGAAAACTATCATTCAAGCCAATGGCCCACAAAAAAGGGCAGGAACAGCTATTCTCATATCTGACATGATAGACTTTAAAATAGATAAGATTAAAAAAGATAGGAATGGACACTACTTAATGCTCAGAGGATCAGTCAATCAAGAGGACTTAACAATTATTAATATCTATGCACCCAATGAGAAGCCATCTAAATACATCAAACTTCTACTTAAAGAGCTACAGCAATATATTAACAGTAACACAATCATACTAGGGGACTTCAACACACCACTCTCTCAACTTGACAGATCATCCAGGAAGAAAATCAGTAAAGACAAAAGGGAGCTAAATGAAGAGATAGATAAACTAGAACTATTGGACATTTTCAGAGTCATTCATCCCAAGAAACTGGAATACACATTTTACTCAAATCCACATGGATCATTCTCAAGGATAGACCATATGTTAGGCCACAAAGACAGCATCAGCCTATTCAAGAGCACTGAAATCATCCCAAGCATCTTCTCAGACCACAGTGGAATTAAACTAACACTTAACAATCAACAAAAGATTAGTAACAGTGCCAAAATGTGGAAGCTCAACAGTACACTTCTTAACAACTTCTGGGTCAAAGAGGAAATCAAGGAAGAAATCAAAATGTTTTGAGAGTTCAATGAAAATGAAGACACTAGCTATCAAAATATTTGGGACACAGCTAAAGCAGTCCTAAGAGGGAAATTCATAGCTATACAAGCACACATTAGGAAACAAGAAAAGGCACAAATAAACAGCCTGATTGCACATCTTAAAGACCTAGAAGAAGAACAACAAAGGAACCCTAAAGCAACCAAAAGGACAGAAATTACTAAAGTTAGGGCAGAAATAAATAACATTGAGAATAGGAAAACCATACAAAAGATCAATGAAAGTAAATGTTGGTTCTTCGAAAGAGTAAACAAAATCGACAAACCTTTAGCCAGACTCACAAAACAAAAAAGGGAGAAGACCCAAATAAATCGGATAGTAAATGAAAGAGGAGATATCACAACAGACACTGCAGAAATTCAACATATCATGCGAGGCTTCTATGAACAACTATATGCCACCAAGTTAGAGAACCTGGAAGAAATGAATGATTTCCTAGATACCTACCAACTTCCAAAACTAAGTAAAGAGGAAGTGGATAACATGAACAGGCCCATCACAGCTAATGAAATTGAAACAGTTATCAAAAACCTTCCCAAAAATAAAAGTCCTGGACCAGATGGTTTTACAAATGAATTCTACAAAACTTTCAAAGAAGAACTAATACCTCTACTTTTAAAAGTCTTCCAGAAGACTGAAGACACTGGAATACTCCCTGCCAGCTTCTATGAAGCCAACATCACTCTGATACCAAAAGCAGACAGGGACACAACCAAAAAAGAAAACTATAGACCAATATCTCTGATGAACATAGATGCGAAAATATTGAACAAAATTCTAGCCAACCGGATACAGCAGTATATCAAAAAAATTGTTCATCATGACCAAGTGGAGTTTATCCCAGGCATGCAAGCTTGGTTTAATATACGTAAATCAATCAATGTGATCCACCACATCAACAAAAGCAAGACCAAAAACCACATGGTCATATCAATAGATGCAGAGAAAGCCTTTGACAAAATACAACATCCCTTTATGATCAAAACACTACAAAAAATAGGAATAGATGGAAAATTCCTGAAGATAGTGGAGTCTATATATAGCAAACCTACAGCCAACATCATACTCAATGGTGAAAAACTGGAAGCATTTCCCCTCAGATCAGGTACTAGACAGGGCTGCCCACTATCACCATTACTATTCAACATAGTCTTGGAAGTTCTTGCCATAGCAATCAGGCAGGAGCAAGGAATTAAAGGAATACAGATTGGAAGAGAAGAAGTCAAACTCTCCTTATTTGCAGATGACATGATAGTATACATGGAAAAACCTAAGGAATCTAGCAAGAAGCTTTTGGAAATCATCAGGCAATACAGTAATGTGTCAGGCTATAAAATTAACATTCAAAAGTCAGTGGCATTCCTCTATGCAAACACTAAGTTAGAAGAAATTGAAATCCAGAAATCAGTTCCTTTTTCTATAGCAACAAAAACAATAAAATATCTAGGAATAAACCTAACCAAAGAAGTGAAAGACTTGTATACTGAAAATTATGAGTCACTACTCAAAGAAATTGGAAAAGACACAAAGAAGTGGAAAGATATTCCATGCTCATGGGTTGGAAGAATTAACATCATCAAAATGAATATATTACCCAGAGCCATCTACAAATTTAATGCTATCCCCATCAAGATCCCAAGCACATTTTTTAGGAGAATAGAACAAATGCTACAAATGTTTATCTGGAACCAGAAAAGACCTAGAATTGCCAAAACAATCTTGAGAAAAAAGAACAGAACCGGAGGCATCACACTGCCAGATCTCAAACTATATTATAGGGCCATTGTCATCAAAACTGCTTGGTACTGGAACATGAACAGACACACTGACCAGTGGAATAGAATTGAGAGGCCAGAAATGAGGCCCCACACCTATGGACATCTAATCTTTGACAAAGGGGCCCAGACTATTAAATGGGGAAAGCAAAGTCTCTTCAACAAATGGTGTTGGAAACAATGGGTTGAAACATGCAGAAGAATGAAGCTGAATCACTGTATTTCACCAAATACAAAAGTAAATTCCAAGTGGATCAAGGACTTGGATGTTAGACCAGAAACTATCAGATACTTAGAGAAAAATATTGGAAGAACTTTTTTCCGCATAAATTTTAAAGACATTTTCAATGAAACGAACCCAATTACAAGGAAGACTAAGGCAAGTATAAACCTATGGGACTACATCAAATTAAAAAGCTTCTTCACAGCAAAAGAAACCACTACCCAAATCAAGAGACCCCTCACAGAATGGGAGAAGATCTTTACATGCCATACATCAGATAAGAGTTTAATAACCAACATATATAAAGAGCTTACCAGACTCAACAACAAGACAACAAATAACCCCATCCAAAAATGGGGGGAGGAATTGGACAGAATATTCACCACAGAAGAGATCTAAAAGGCAGAGAAACACATGAAAAAATGCTCCAAGTCTCTGATTGTCAGAGAAATGCAAATCAAGACAACAATGAGATATCACTTCACTCCTGTGAGAATGTCACACATCAGAAAAGGTAACAGCAGCAAATGCTGGAGAGGGTGTGGGGTCAAAGGAACCCTCCTGCACTGCTGGTGGGAATGTCAATTGGTCCAACCTCTGTGGAGAACAGTCTGGAGAACTCTCAGAAGGCTAGAAATGGACCTACCCTATGACCCTGCAATTCCTCTCCTGGGGATATATCCTAAGGAACCCAACACATCCATCCAAAAAGATCTGTGTACACATATGTTCTTGGCAGCACAATTTGTAATAGCCAAAACCTGGAAGCAACCCAGGTGTCCAACAACAGATGAGTGGCTGAGCAAGTCGTGGTATATATACACAATGGAATACTACTCAGCTGTAAAAAATGGTGACTTCACCGTTTTCAGCCAATCTTGGATGGACCTTGAAAAAATCATGTTGAGTGAAATAAGTCAGAAACAGAAGGATGAATATGGCATGATCTCACTCTCAGGCCGAAGTTGAAAAACAAGATTAGAAAAGAAAACACAAGTCGAACCTGAAATGGAATTGGAGTATTACACCAAAGTAAAAGACTCTGGGGTGGGTGGGTGGGTGGGGAGAATACAGGTCCATGAAAAATGATGAATGAAATAGTGGGGGTTGTATTGCTAAATGGGAATCTGGGGAATGTTATGCATGTAAAAAAAAAAAAAAAGAAGTAGAAACGCAAAGCAGAAATTGACTGAGTTTGGAGTATGGCACCAAAGTAAGAAAGCAGAAGTATACTAGAGTTTGCAGTGAGTACCTCCCTAATACTTCCTCTCCACTTTTCCAAGCTTTGGGTCCATGATTGCTCAACAATTTGTTTGGCTTTGTATGTTAACTCTCTTTTCAGTCACCAGGTTCCAGGTGTCATCAGGATGCCGGCCAGACTTCCCTGGATTGAAGACCCCACCAATGTGTCCTGGAGCTCAGCTTCCCCAGAGACCCATCCTACTAGGGAAAGAGAGAGGCAGACTGGGAGTATGGACCGACCAGTCAACGCCCATGTTCAGCGAGGAAGCAATTACAGAAGCCAGACCTTCTACCTTCTGCAACCCTCAATGACCCTGGGTCCATGCTCCCAGAGGGATAGAGAATGGGAAAGCTATCGGGGGAGGGGGTGGGATATGGAGATTGGGCGGCGAGAATTGTGTGGAGTTGTACCCCTCCTACCCTATGGTTTTGTTAATTAATCCTTTCTTTAATTAAAAAAAAAAATTAAAAAAAAAGAACTCAAAAAAAAAAAAAAGCTGGATTCCTTAGGTTTTTCTATGTATACTATCATGTCATCTGCAAATAAGGAGAGTTTGACTTCTTCTCTTCCAATCTGTATTCCTTTAATTCTTTGCTCCTGCCTGATTGCTATGGCAAGAACTTCCAACACTGTGTTGAATAGTAATGGTGACAGTGGGCAGCCCTGTCTAGTACCTGATCTGAGTGGAAATGCTTCCAGTTTTTCACCATTGACTACGATGTTGCCTGTAGGTTTGCTATATATAGACTCCACTATCTTGAGGAATTTGCCATCTATTCCCATTTTTTGTAGTGTTTTGATCATAAAGGGATTTTGTATTTTGTCAAAGGCTTTCTCTGCATCTATTGATATGACCATGTGGTTTTTGGTCTTGCTTTAGTTGATGTGATGGATCATGCTGACTGATTTACATATATTAAACAAACCTTGCATGCCTGGGATAAACCCCACTTGGTCATGATGAACAGTCTTTTAATATACTGCTGTATCCAGCTGGCTAGAATTTTGTTCAATATTTTCGCATCTATGTTCATCAGAGATATTGGTCTGTAGTTTTCTTTTTTTGGTTGTGTCCCTGTCTGCTTTTGGTATCAGAGTGATGTTGGCTTCATAGAAGCTGGCAGGGAGTATTCCAGTGTCTTCAATCTTCTGGAAGACTTAAAAGTAGAGGTATTAGTTCTTCTTTGAAGGTTTTGTAGAATTCATTTGTAAAACCATCTGGTCCAGGACTTTTATTTTTGGGAAGATTTTTTTGATAACTGTCTCAATTTCATTAGCTGTGATGGGCCTGTTCATGTTATCTAGTTCCTCTTTGTTTTGGAAGTTGGTAGGTATCTAGGAAATCGTCCATTTCTTCCAGGTTCTCTAGCTTGGTGGCATATAATTGTTCATAGATATCCTATGGTTTTGTCAGTGTTTCCTTATTATAAATAGAAAATAAAATCCTCCAAGATATTAGCAATCAAAAGTAAAGAAATAATAAAATCTCTGGTGGTTATCTTTGGGAGGTGGGACAGTGGGAATACAGAACTTTGGTGGTGGGTGTGGTGTAGAAGGATACATTGCAATCCTACAATATTTTAACAAACTATTAATAATGAATAAAATTAATTAAAAAAACTTTCACAATCTAAAGAAACTACCACAATGATTTTAAAAAAGCAACCTTGAAAATGGAAGAAGATATTTGTACATGTCTGGCAAGGACTGATATCAAAAGTATATAAAGAAAGAATACAGCTCAACAAGCATAATAACAGTCATAATAATCATAATAACTAGGCAAAAGATCTGAGTAAACTGCCAAAGAAGACAAATTAAAAATGCAGCTTTTACCATATACTTATCATATACACTTAGATATGTATACACATATATAGATTTTTTAAATTTTATTTATTTATTTATTCCCTTTTGTTGCCCTTGTTGTTTTATTGTTGTAGTTATTATTATTGTTGTTGTCATTGTTGGATAGGACAGAGAGAAATGGAGAGAGGAGGGGAAGACAGAGAGGGGGAGAGAAAGAGAGACACCTGCAGACTAGCTTCACCGCCTGTGAAGCGACTCCCCTGCAGGTGGGGAGCCAGGGCTCGAACCAGGATCCTTACAACAATCCTTGCACTTTGCGCCACCTGCGCTTAACCCACTGTGCTACAGCCTGACTCCCACATATATAGATTTTAACACAAGACTCATTCTGTGCATATTATTTTGTACTATGTTTTCCTCAAATCATTTTATAATTCTTGCCTGTGTTTCTCCACTACCATCTGTGATCCTCAAACCTGCGCCTTTCATTTTATGTATCACTGCTTTGGACACCTAGTAATGTTAATCCTATTCTTGCATCCATTATCATAAGGTATAGGTTTTCTTTTTTTAACTTTATTCTGATAGAACAGAGAGAATTTGAGAGAGAAAGGGGGCATAGAGAAGAAGAAAGAGACAGACACCTATGAGATCAGATCTACAGGGACACAGAGGTCACATAGGCTCCTAAGCTGAATATGGGGCCCAGACCAAATCAAATTGATGGGGTTTACAGTCAACAATATTTATACCCCTTTCCCATATTAGGGAACTACTCTCTTCTCTGATCCAGCTTTCTGGTTCTTCTCCATCCATGACATCATCTCCCCAGACAATAACTGGGATCCACCTGCATATCAGATTTCAGGCTCAGGGAAAAAAAAAAAAACTAGTATAGCCACAGGCCCTTTGGACTAAAACTAAAATATGCCTACTAGATATCTACAAAATAGAGGACCCTCCAACTCTTCATCTGCACTATTCCAGCCTTTAGGTTCATGATTGTTCAACAATTTGTTTGGCTTTGTAAGTTAACTCTCTTTTCAGACACCAGGTTCCAGATGCTACCATGATGCCAACCAGACTTCCCTGGACAGACAACCCCACCAATGTGTCCTGGAGCTCCAATTCCCCAGAGCTCCACCCTACTAGGGAAAGAGAGACAGGCTTGGAGTATGGATCGACCTGTCAACGCCCATGTTCAGCGAGGAAGCAATTACAGAAGCCAGACCTTCCACCTTCTGCATCCCACAATGACCTTGGGTCCATACTCCCAGAGGGTTAAAGAATAGGAAAGCTATCAGGGAAGGGGATGGGATACAGAGATATGATGGTGAGAATTGTGTAGAGTTATACCCCTCTTATCCTATGGTTTTGTCAATGTTTCCTTTTTATAAAAATAAATAAATAAATAAATAAATAAATAACAAAAAAAAGAAAGAGACAGACACTCGAGGTACTGCTTCACCACTTCTGAAGCTTTCTCCCTGCAGGTGGAGACTCAGGGTTTGAACCTAGTTCCTTGTCCATGGTAATATGTGCACTTAATCAAGTGCACCATCACTGGTGCCTAAGAATTGATTTTTATCTCCATTGCTGTCAGCAGGAGTTAGTGAGCAGATACCCGTATGTGTATGCTTTATAATAAACACTTGGGCCCCACCCATCCCAAGCAACTGCAACACATCTAGGTCCTGATCCCTAGAAGTTCATCATCTAAAATGGAAATTAATAGGGTAAAACTTGAAAGTAATACACAATGAAACTAGACAAATAACCCAATCTGGATGGAACTTGGGAATATCAGGTTTTCAGAAAAGCCATGACACATTTTTTTTTTTTTTTGCATGGAAAAAGAGATAGATCATGACTTTTCCAACAGCCCAGTATTTTCCCCTATCTTCGCCTAACAAGTATAAATTGATATTTCCATGACACTGGAGCCCCTTTTAATGACCCTGGGTCCATACTCCCAAGAGGGTTAAAGATAGGAAAGCTGTCAGGGGAGGGGATGGAATACGGAGTTCTGGTGGTGGGAATTGTATGGAGTTGTACCCCTCCTATCCTATTTTTGTCAGTGTTTCCGTTTTATAAAAATTTTTAAATATTCCCGATTCTACCACTAGATGTCAGCAAATACCAGAGAAGAATCAGGGGTGGTTAGCTTATGGTTGTTTACTCCCTTGTCTTTCTGTTTCAACGGACTTTCCAAATGCTCTTTAAAGAAAAAATAATAATAAAAACTAAATTCTAAAAACTAGGAAATTTTATAAACTATAACTAAATTCTATAAAACTAGGAAAAAATAAAACTAAATTCAAGAGCTTCTTGGTGATGAGCACTGAGGCTATTCCACTTTGTTATCGAGCACAATGACAGTTCATAATTGCTGCCAAGTTATCACTATCACTGGGTCTCTTCTGTGACTCTAGTCTCTTTTCCAGAGACAAGGATGGTTCTCATTCTCCCTGAGACTCGTTTTTCACATTTCTAAGATGGGAATAGCAACCCTCCCTGAAAGAGTTCATCTAACTGTATAAACCTGTCATGCACATGCAAGGAAGGATTCAGGGAATATAGGTTGCCCGACACTTGGTAAAAAGGGTTGGAAATGCAGTCTGGGTCCATGAAGTGGGGAATGGAAATGAAGAAAGGGAATTGACATTCTCTTGGTAAGTAGTTGATTGATGCTAAGGCTATTCATGTGATATCAAAGCTAGCTGCAGGGAAACTTTTCTGGGCATCTGTGTGTAAAGTGGTCTGGAAAGGGACAAGTGGAAACTTTGGCTGATAAAGAAATACAGTATCTAGGGGTGGAGTAGTGGTAAACCACCTGCTTCTCCCACAGGAGACCAACCTTACCTACAGAACTTGATGGAGAGAAAAAGAGAGGAAGTAAGGAGAAAGAGCAATGAATGAAGTATATCTGATACTGACTAAATACTCTTAATCTTATCATATAAAACTATTCAAGGGAGTCGAGCGGTAGCGCAGTGGGTTAAGCGCACGTGGTGCAAAGCGCAAGGACCAGCTTAAGGATCCGGGTTGGAGCCTCCCGCTCCCCACCTGCAGGGGAGTCGCTTCACAGGCGGTGAAGGTGAAGCAGGTCTGCAGGTGTCTCTTTTTCTCTCCCCCTCTCTGTCTTCCCCTCCTCTCTCCATTTCTCTCTGTCCTATCTAACAATGATGACATTGATAACAACAATAATAACTACAAAAACAGTAAAAAATGGAGATTGGGTGGTGGGAATTGTGTGGAGTTGTACCCCTCCTACCTTATGTTTTTGTTCATTAATCCTTTCTTAAATAAAAAATTTTTAAAAAGGGCCACAAAAGAGAAAATAAATAAAATTTAAAAATATTTTTAAAAATTAAAAAAACTATTCACAACAGTTTGCATCATCTTCTAGGTACAACTTAATAGGTGACTTCAAAAACAACTTTTTTTGTCTTTCCTCCAGGGTTATTGTTGAGGCTTGGTACCAGCACTATAAATCCACTGCTCCTGGAGGCCCTTTTTCCACTTTATTGGATAGAACAGAGAGAAATTGAGAATGGAGGGGAGATAGGAAGGGAGAGAGATAGACACCTGCAGACCTACTTCGCCGCTTGTGAAGCGTCCCCCATGCAGGTGGGGAGCTGGGAGCTTAAACTTAGATCCTTGCACAGGTCCTTACACTTGGTACTATGTGCGCTTAATCTGGTGTGCCACCACCTGGCCCCACATTTTCTTTTAAAAAGCATATGTCAAGCAGCTAGGCAGTGCTGCACCTGGTTAAGCACACAAGGTGCTATGTGCAAGGAATGAGCTTTGAGCCCTCACTTCCCACCTTCAGGATGAAAGCTTCACAAGTGGTGAAGCAAGTACTGCAGGTGTCTCTCTGTCTCTTTCCCTATCTCTCCCATACCCACTCTCATTTCTCTCTGTTCCATCAAATGAAAAAAAAAAGTCCACCAAATCCGTGGATTTATCATGCAGGCACTGAATCCCAATGATAACCCTGGTAGCCATAAAAATATATAAGATAATAATAAAATAAAGGTATATGTCTTTTGTTAAAATAATAAGTAAATAAATAAATACAGAATGTCACCTGCTGATCAGAACCAGAATTGAAATTTTAGAAAAGTCAGGTTAGTAGGATTTATTTATTTATTTATTTTGACACCAGGGTTTTATCACTGAATCTTGATGCTAGCACTACAAATCCACCACTCCTTATGACCATTTTTCCCCTTTTTTCTTTCTATTTTATCTGATAGGACAGAGATAAATTGAGAGGGGAGGGGGAAGATACAGAGGGGAAGAGAAAGATAAATACTTGTAGACCTGCTTCACCACTCATGAAGCTTCCTCCATCACTGCAGATAGGAAGCAAGGGCTCCAACCTGGGTTCTCTAATGGTAATGTGTGAGCCTAAATGGATGTGCCACTGCCTGGTTCCTTTAGTAGATTTTCTAAGAGGAGAAGGGAATGAAAGAGACTTGGACTTGGCCTGTTAGGCCTTTGTAAAATTTACCACCCAAAGGTACCAATCCCTCTGAATATAGGACCTAAACATTTGCTGAGTAGAAGATTGCATGGATGAATGTGTGATTATTTTTAATTTTTATTGCCACCAGGGTTATCACCAGAGTTCAATGCCTGCATGAAGAATCCACTGTTCTAGGTGGACATTTTTTCCATGATGATGATGGTGGTGGTTATGATGATGACAACGATGATGATGATGATGACTTGATGGGAAAGAAACTGAGAGGAGAAGAGGTGATAGAGAGGGAGAGAGAAATATAGACACCTGCAGATCTGCTTCACCAGTCCTGAAGTGTGCCCCCCCCCCGCAAGTGGGGAGCAGGGGCTCAAAGCTAGGTCCTTGCACATGGTAATGTGTGCGCTCAATCAGGTGTGCCACCTCCCAGCCTGTGTGTGAGTATTTAATGTAGATTAAGACATAGAAACATACATATACAGGGTGGGGTAGATAGCATAATGGTTATGCAAAGAGACTCTCATGCCTGAAGCTCTGAAGTCCCAGGTTCAATCCCCCCCACACCACCATAAGCCACAGCTGAGCAGTGCTCTGGTAGAAAAGGGAAGGGAAGGGAAAAGGAAGGAAGGGAAAGGGAAAGGAAAAGGGAAAGGGAAAGGGAAGGGGAAGGGGAAGGGGAGGAGGAAGGGGAAGGGAAAGGGAAAGGGAAAGGGAGGGAAGGGAAGGGAAGGGAAGGGAAGGGAAGGGAAGGGAAGGGAAGGGAAGGGAAGGGAAGGGAAGGGAGGAGGGAGAGGAGGGGGAGTGGAGGAGAAGGGAAAGAAAGGAAAGAAAAGAAAGCATACATATCCACAAATGCACTGTCAAATCAATTGATTTGATCTATTCTTGCCAGCACAGTATATGAAAGGAACTCCAAAATAAAATAAACATTTACAAAACATAATAGATGTGTACATAAAGTCATTCGGGTTACATAGTTTGTCCTTTACAAATGTGTATGCCAAATATCCCTAATGAAATTTCAGACAAGACAAAAATATGTATGTGAACTTTGAAATGGTCCTATATATACAACTATCTGAAAATAAAAAAGGGTATGTTCTCCAAGTGTATTGTTCTGTGTGTCGTTTGTTAATGCACAGTTACACTTAAGCAAAAACATTTACATAAAACATGAAGATACAATTGGTTATGAAAAAAAGCCTTTCATGTCAGAGTCAAAAAAGGTCCCAGGTTCAATCCCCGGCACCACCATAAGCCAGAGTTGAGTAGTGAAGGAAGGAAGGAAGGAAGGAAGGAAGGAAGGAAGGAAGGGAGGGAGGGAGGGAGGGAGGAAGGACTGATGAGGCAGGTCTTCAGCTGTCTATCCTTCTCTCTCCCTTTCTATCTCCCCTCCCCTCTCAATTTCTCTCTGTTCTAGCCAATAAAAAATTAGGAAAGTGGCTTCTAGGAGCAATGGATTCATAGTGCAGGCACCTAGCCCTCGAGATAACCCTGCTGGAGGAGAGAGAGAAAAAGACCTACAGCACTGCTTCACTGCTTTTGAAGCCCCTCCCCTGCATGTTTACTATATTAGGTGCACCACTGCTAGATCCCAAGTTAATGTTATAATTTTAAAGTAATAAAGCTCATCATTAAAATAAGCAACAACCTGGCCAGCAATAATTGCCCAAAGAGCAGATCACTTGGAACCCTGACAGCTCTAGGATGCAATAAATAAACTTCAGAGTAATTTCATTTTTCACTAATGAACCAGAAATTATTTACCTGCTTTGCCTGATATCTCCTAACTAGGAATCAGTAATATTTAATTCGAGTAGTTGCTAAAATCAAGGGAGATCTTGGGGATCTGGTGCTTAATTGCTCCCCCACAGAGATCCCCAAGATGAGACATGGTGAAATCACAATGACAGGGGGTCAGGCGGTGGTGCACCTGGTTAAGCGCATACAGTACAAAGCACAAGGTTTGGGAAGGAGGAGGAGAGGGGGAGGGGGAAGGGGGAAGGGGAGAAGAAGGAAGAGAGGAGGAGAAGGAGGAGGAGGAAGAAATCCCAGTGCCACATGACCTGCTCCAAACATCATACACTTTAGGGGAGTGACATAGTGGCATCTACTACTTGAGCCTACTGCCCAGATCATGAACCTAGTAGGCATACTGCTCATTTTGTCTCATCCTGTCAATGAAATCAATAAATCATTTTAATTGCCCCAGTTCACCATAGAGTTATGTTGCAAGGTGTAAACAGGAAATCCTGTACAAGCAGGGGTCTGTTGATATTGCTGTGGCAGAAGATGGATGACCTCCTAGAGGTACTAAAACAGAAAGTCCTCACTACATTTCCCACTTTAAAAATTCCCTGGAATTGTCCTAAAAGATGAAATCTTTTAAAATGTGCTTTCTTGCCCTCCTTTCCCTTTTGGTGGACTATAATAGGAAATGCAATGCAAAAGTCAATAGAGAATGCCTGACACACAATAGGATTTCAACAAATGTCCTGTTCTACTCTGTTTTCTCTCACACGTACAATATGAGTTTGGTATAAACTGCACAAAGCATAACTATCATAGACAGTATCTATAAAGAAATTAAACATCCACACATTTGCATAATGTATAAAACTTGTCATCTCTTCATTCTGGGATTAATCCTCAGGAGAGAAGATACTCCCACCGTTTCCTTCTATTCCAGATGCTTACTTTTTAAAAAAATTCTTTACTGTGGAATTAATGTTTTACATTTAACAGTAAATACAATAGTTTGTACATATATAATATTTCTCAGTTTTCCATAGAACAATACAACCTCCACTAGGTCCTCTGTCACCAGATGCTTACTTGTCCCTGTGAGTTCATTAATGGATTAGTTTCCAGTGCTGGTATCTTGCATATGTGTGATCTTGACACTCCCAGGCCACTTTTGTTTTCGTTCTTTTTACTTTATATATATGTAGTGAGAAATGAACCACAGCACGAGAGCTTCCTCTGGCACCATGCCACTGTTCTTTGGTGCTGGGGCTTAAACCTGGCATTGTGAAGCATATGCCCTACCAGGTGTGCTATCTCCTGGGCCTGACCCTGCTAGTTCACCTTATATTTTACATTAGAGAGGGATTACTCCTGCATGATTGGCAATGGCTAGTCAGGACATTCGTGAGGCATATCAGCAGTACCCAGCCTGAACCTCAAGGTTAATTAATGTAAATATTGTCATTTTGCCTGAAAAACAGTCTGTAACATACTACCCACACAGAACACAGAAATTGTTTGTAACATATCACCCACTCAGAACACAGGAGCTGTCTGTAACATACAACCCACACAGAACACAGGAACTGTCTGTAACATACCACCCACCCAGGACACAGGAACTTTCTGTAACATACCACCCACACAGAACACAGGAACTGTCTGTAACATACCACCCACACACAGACACAGAAATTGTCTGTAACATACCGCCCACACAGAACACAGGAACTGTCTATAACATACCACCTACTCAGGGACCGGGGGGTGGTGCACCTGGTTGAGCACACATGTTAATAGTGCGCAAGGACCTGGGTTTGAGCCCCTGGTACCCACCTGCAGGGGGGAAAGCTTCACAAGTGGTGAAGCAGGGCTGCAGGTGTCTCTCTGTCTCTCTCTATCACCCCCCCTCTCAATTTCTGGCTTTCTCTATCCAATAAATAAGTAAAGATAACAAAAAAAAAACCACCTACTCAGAACACAGAAACTGTAACATGCCGCCCACTCAGAAAACAGGAACAAAGAAAAATTGACAATGATAATGATCCTGGGTCCATACTCCCAGAGGGATAAAGAATAGGAAAGCTATCGGGGAGGGAATTGGATACAGAGTTCTGATGATGGGAATTGTGTGTAATTCTACTCCTCTTATCCTATGGTCTTGTCAATATTTCCATTTCCTAAATAAGAATTTTAAAAAGACAGTGACCTCTAGGGTCTGTCTCTAGGTGATCTCCTCATGCAGAAAGTTGTGGTCACATCTCTGGTTAATGGAAAGAAGCAGGTTGTAAGCACTTCTCTATATCAGATGTGGGGGTTAGGCATCAGAGATAAGTTATTGAACAAAACAAAGTCTTTGCTCTCTATCTAACTTACACTCAAGATTCTTAGACTCTAAGGGTAGAAACAGCAACAGCCTGGGAGGTGACACAATGCTTAGAGCAACAGACTTGCAAGCATGAGGTTCTAAGTTCAACCCCCAGCCTTACATATGCCAGAGTGATGCTCTGGTTCACTCTCTGTGTCTCTCTCCCCTCTTTCATAAATAAACAATAAATCATTTTAAAAAACAGACATATGTTCATAGCAGCACAATTCATGACAGTTAAAACCTGGAAGAAAACCAGGTGCCCAACAAGCGATGAGTGGCTGAGAAAGCTGTGGTGTATTTACACAATGGAACACTACACAGCTATTAAGAACAATGAACCCACCTTCTCTGACCCATATTGGATGGAGCTAGAAGGAATTATGTTAAGTGAGGTAAATCAGGGAGTCAGGCGGTAGCACCGCAGTTTAAGTGCACTTGGCACAAAGTGCAAGGACTGACACTGTTGTTGTGACACAAGGATCCTGGTTTGAGCCCCCAGCTTCCCTCCCGTAGGGGAGTCGCTTCAAAGTCAGTGAAGAAGGTCTGCAGGCATCTATCTTTCTCCCCCCCTCTCTGTTTCCCCCCCATTTCTCTCTGTCCTTCCAACAACAAAGACATCATCAACAACAACAATAATAACTACAACAATAAAAAAACAAGGGCAACAAAAAGAGAATAAATAAATACATAAATATTAAAATTAAAAAGTGAGATAAATCAGAAAGACAAAAATGAGTATGGGATGATCCCACTCATAAACAGAAGTTGAGAAAGAAAAACAGAAAGGGGGAGTCAGGCGGTAGTGCAGCAGGTTAAGCACAGGTGGCACAAAGTGCAAGGACCGGAGTAAGGATCCCAGTTTGAGCTCCAGCTCCCCACCTGCAGGGGAGTCACTTCACAAGCAGTGAAGCGGGTCTGCAGGTGTCTACCTTTCTCTTTCCCTCTCTGTCTTCCCCTCCTCCATTTCTCTCTGTCCTAACAATGACATCAATAACAACAACAATAATAACTACAACAATAAAACAAGGGCAACAAAAGGGAATAAATAAGTAAATATTTTTTTTAAAACAGAAAGGGAAAATCAAAGCTGGATCTGACTGAGTTTGGAGTAGGGCACCAAAGTAAAAATCTCTGGGTGGAGGGTGAGGTTAGATGCTCAGCTTCACTGGGGGCGGGAAGGGGGAGGGACATAGACCTTTGGTGGTGGGAATGGTGTTAATATACACTCCTATTAACTTACAGCCTCACAAATAACTATTTAATTAATATGAGGGGGGAAATGGATTGAATGTTTCAAACCTTTTGATGCATAGACCATACACTGAGTACATGTTCTTTCAATCTAAGCACTTAAGACTTCAAATTGGTAATCAGGTTGAATTTTAACAGTGGGCTCAATTGTAAATACATTTATAATAATGACTTATTCTTTGAAATATTGTCTACTGGGGGTCGGGCGGTAGCACAGTAGGTTAAGTGCACATGGCGCAAACTGCAAGGACTGGCATTAGGATCCCGGTTCGAGCCACTGGCTCCCCACTTGCAGAGAAGTCCTTCACGAGCGGTGAAGCAGGTCTGCAGGTGTTATCTTTCTCTCCCCCTCACTGTCTTCGCCTTCTCTCTGGATTTCTCTCTGTCCCATCCAGCAACAACAAAAGCAATGCCAACAATAACAGTAAGGACAACAACAAGGGTAACAACAAGGGCAACAAAATGAGACAAATGGCCTCCAGGAGCAGTGGATTCATAGTGCAGGGACTGAGCCCCAGCAATAACCCTGGAGGCAAAAAAAAAAAAAAAAATGTCTACAAAAAGCTTAGACCAGGGAAAACAGAAGCAACTGGTAGTGTTACTTTATAAGATACAGCTATATATAAATAGCATAAAAAGACATAAATTATGGTGAGGTATTGTATGATACAGCAAATCCTAACAATGGGATTTTCAAAGTTAACCAAATTGACAAATAAATGTGGTTATAGCAATAACTATCTATTGCCTTCTTAAACCCTAAGCAGGAACCTTCCCCTTTCTCTATAAAGCCCATATATCACCCAGTCCTGGAACCTCTAGGGTGGAGCTCACTTTCCTGCATGCTTCTCTCAAGTCATACCAACTGCATCTGTTGATCCCAGCCTAATCACCTTGGCATGCTTCACTTTGGACTGTTTCCAGAGACGTCGGGCGTAAAATGTCAACTCTTCAGTTTCATTACTCTGGTGAGACCTTTCCTAGCTCATAGGACTCCATAACTCCATTCAGAGTGGGCCACTTCTTAACAAAACCTCAAAACCTAGATATAGACCAGGACCCATTAGATAGGGCATATGTACATGTATCCATAAGTTAGGAGAAATATATACCTTAAAGCAAAAGTGCACAATAATTTGCAGTGAGTCAATAAATGAAACAAGAAAAGTATAAAGAACTAAAATGACACCTTAAAGTACCTAATGAAACAGTTTCTACTTAGACCTAGATACCCTCCTCATCTACCTCCTAATACACGTCCCCCAATAACTCCAAAGCTAACCATGTCAGATAAAGTAAGGATTACAAAAGCTGAATAACGGCAAGAGACTGGCATACTTTAATGATGACTCTTTAGTCACTATCAGGCCACTAGTCAGGGAGCCCCAGGGTTCCCACACAGACATGATAAACCTAGACCTGTAATAGATCCCTCTCGCCCCTGTCACTGGTCATCTCCATCGAGAACAACACAATGGATCCCTTTGTGGGCCCCTGTGGGACCTTGCCCTCAATGTGGATCATAATGGCAGGGAATGTTCCATTCTCTGAAGGGAGGTTGGATAACATACTCTACCTACTACCCAAGGAAGATGGGTCCCAAAATTAGTGCAGCCTGGAATGCTCCTAGCCATGACCACAGAATGCAATCTCAGACCTACAGGGATGCAGAAGTTACACATGCTCTTGTGCTTAATATGGGCCCCAGATCAAATCAATGGGGTTTACAGTTAACAATACTTTCCCCATATTTGGGAGCTACTCTCTTCCCTGATCCAGCTTTCTAGTCCTTTTTCCAACTATGACACCATCTACCCAGACAATAACCTGGGTACTTGCATATTAGATGTCAGGTGAAGGCAAAAACTAGTAAAGCCATGGCCACTTGGAATATACCTAAAATAGACCTACTAGATTTTCCCAAAATGGACACCCCAAGTCTTCATCTGCAATATTCTTGCCTTTAGGTTCATAATTAGTCAAAAATTTGTTCTGCATTGTATCTGAACTCTTTTTCAGCCACCAGGTTCCAGATGATACCAAAATATCAACCTGACTTCCTTGGGCAAAGGACCCCACCATGTGTCTTGGAACCCCGCCTCCCCAGATCCCTGCCCCACTAGGGAAAGAGAGAGACAGGCTGGGAGTATAGATCGACCTGCCAGTGCCCATATTCAGCAGAGAAGCAATTACAGAAATCAGACCTTCCACCTTCTGCTCCCTACAATGATCCTGGGTCTAAACCCAGAGGGATAAAGAATAGGGAAGCTATCAAGTAAGGGGATTGGATATGGAGCTCTGGGGGGTGGGGACTGTGTGGAAATGTACCCCTCTTATCCTATAGTATTGTCAATATTTCCATCTTATAAATTAAAAATTAAAAAAGAAACAGACAATAAACAAGAAATAATATGTACACAATCATGCTATGTAGAGATAAATGATATAAACATGCATGTGGCCGTGAGGCTTAGCAGGTAGAATGAATGTTTCATTGGCAGATGGGGAAATATGAGTGAGTACTGTTCTGTACTATTTAATATACTAGATAAGCTTACTAGATAAGTTTAACTATTTTGTTACATTATTTTACATGAAAAGTTATCATCAAAAGATTACTAAGGGGAAAAGTAAAAGGATACTAAGGTCATGTCAAATGTTTACAGTAGGTAACCTGAAGAGACTTCTACTGGCCAAAAATAGAATTTGAGCACAGGGAAGACAAGATAGCTCACTTGGTAGGGTGCCTGCTCAGCTGTGGGTGCAACCCAGCTTGGAGCCTGGCCCCCACTACATGGGGGGAAGCTATCAGGGATGTGCTGTCTTTCACTCTCTTTTTCTGTCTCCGAAAATAAAAAAAAAGTAGGTCGAGAGAAATGAAACCTCAGTGGCATTAAAAAAATTTGAATATGAAAAGGACTATAATGACTATAATAATGTCAAAATACAGTCCTCAGAAAAATATATATGAACCATTTAAAATATATGAAAGTACTGAAAGTTGGTCATAGTAAGACAAAGAATTTTGGGCAAAGAAAAAAAAAAGCAAGGTGGGTAAAAGTTGTATGATATCCTATCATTAACCTAAAAGAGAGGGAGTGGTATGCATACATTGTCTAGATAGATGATATGTAAATAGACGAATAATGTATAGAAAATCAAAATACTGAGCAGACTCCTAAGCTACTTTGATCTGGTGCTCCCACTGCATCAGGCAATGGGCAGCGGCTAGGTAGCGCAACTCTGGGAAGCTACACAAGCACAGAGATGCCCACACATCCCTTCCTTCCAGCACTGTAGTCACTACCCAGATTTCTTTGATTTTTTTTTTAATTGTCACCTTGGTTATCGCCAGGACGTGGTGCATTCAGGATGAATCCATTGCTCCCAGCAGCCATTATTATTGTTATTTAATTTGAAAGAACAGAGAGCAAGAAGGAGAGAAAGGGAGAGAGGGCTGCAGCTGTAACACAGCTTCACCACTCATGAAGTTGCCCTTCTGTAAATGAAGATCAGAGGCTTGAACCTAGGTCTCTGTTCACTGCAGTGTGTGTGCTCTGTGGGTGTGCAACTGCCCAGCTCCACTGAGATTTCTAAGGTTAATTCAGCTGAAGAGGTAGGTAAGAAAGAATTTAAGATGGTAAACCAAGCCTGCTCCCACAAAATTTGAAGCCAAATCAAAAACACAAGGCAACAGGAAAGTATAGACCTTCAAGAAAAATGAGAACTCAACTGGTTTAGAATGAGACTTACTTCTGTGAGCAAACCTGGGTTCAATACCTGGCACCACATATGATAGCATAGTACTCTCTTTCTCTCTCTCACTAAATAAGTCTTTTTGTTTTGTTTTGTTTTTTGTTTTTATTAATATTTATTTGTTGCCCTTGTTATTTTATTGTTGTAGTTATTATTGTGGTTGCTACTGATGTCATCGTTGTTGGACAGGACAGAGATAAATTGAGAGAGGAGGGGAAGACAGAGAGGGGGAGAGAAAGACAGACACCTGCATACCTGCTTCACCACCTATGAAGCGACTCCCCTGCAGGTGGGGAGCCAGGGGCTCAAACCAGGATCCTTCTGCTGGTCCTTGCACTTTGAGCCACGTACGCTTAACCCACTGCACTACCGCACAACTCCCAAATAAGTCTTTTTTTAATGTACAAAGATAAGGGGGAAAAGAAGGAAGAGAGAAATTCATTGTGATAGCTAAGCAATACACAAAAAAACTACAGGAATGGAGAAATAAAAAGGAAAGCATAACTTCTGATTCAGTGGGGGATCGAAAGGAGTCTTGTATTGACAAACATACTTACACCATGTCTTTCAAGTGGTCCCAGAATCTTCCTTCTTCCACAATATGGAAGAATGGTTGTTGTCGGGGGGACAGTGGGAAGAGAGAGCTAGAAATAGAGATAGAGATAGAGTTTACCTGAAACAACATTAACACAGTTTTTTTTTTTTTTTTTTTGTAGTGCTGGCAATGGCATGGCAATTTCACCGCTGCTGTAGTACACCTGCACTGTAGTGCAGGCATGGCAATTTCACCACTGCTAGGTGGTTTTGTTTTTTTTTTTTCATAGAGAGAAAAAAAGGGGAGAGATGTCACAGCAGTGGAGCATCTCCCAGTGCTGCAGTGCTCCTGTGGTGGTACCAGGACTATGTGTGTAGCAAAACATGTTCCCAGCATAGTGACTTATCTCTATGGCCCTAGACTCTCACTTTTATTTTTTATTAAAGGAATGTTGTTTTACTGGGTTTTTGTTATAACAGTAGTACAGGTTCACATCTCCCCAAACTGGTGCCAGTATAGCTCAACCATCATGAAACTGTCATCTCCTTCTGCTGTAGGGCACTGAGTCTCCAACTTCCCTTCATATTACTCTTGCCTCAGTCTTTTGAATCCTTGGATATGTTGAAAAAATTCACAGATTTTATATGACTACAGATTAATAGGAGTGTACATAAACATCATTCCCACCACCAAAAGACTGTACCCATCCCACTCCCCCACCCGAACCCTCACCCCCGCCTGCCCAATGAGGCTGAACATACATCCTCACCCTTAACCCAGGGTTTTTACTTTGGTGCCCTACTCCAGATTCAATCAAATCCTGCATTGAGTTTCCCTCTCTGTTCTTCTTTCTCCAGTTCTGTTTATGAGTGGGATCATCCCATACTCATCTTTATCTTTCTGACTTAGCTCACTTAACATAATTCCTTCTAGCTCCTTCCAAGATGGGTCAGAGAAAGTGGGTTCATCGTTCTTAATAGCTGCATAGTATTCCATTGTGTATATATACTTCAACTTTCTCAGCCATTCATCTGTTGTTGGGCACCTGGGTTGCTTCCAGATTTTAGATATTACGAATTGTGCTATGAACGTATGCATACACACATCTTTTTGATTGCGTGTTATGGAGTCCTGGGAGTATATCCCTAGGAGAAGAATTACTGGGTTATATGGAAGGTCCATGTGTAGCCTTGTGGGAGTTCTCCAGACTTCTCTCCACAGAGGTTGGACCAATTTACATTCCCACCAGTAATGCAGAAGATGTTCCTCTGTCCCCACAACCTCTGCAGCCTGTGTTGCTGCTGTCATTTTTGATGTATGCCATTCTTACAAGGGCGAGGTGGTATCTCAATGTTGTCTTTATTTGCATTTAAAAAAACTAGTATAGCCACAGGCCCTTTGGAATATAACTAAAATATGCCTACTAGCTAGCTACAGAATGGAGACCCCCTCCCCCAAGTCTTCATCTGCACTATTCTAGCCTTTAGGTTCATGATTAGTCAACAACTTGTTTGGCTTTATAAGTTGTCAGGAAATTGTGAGGAGCCTCACAAAGCACCCTGCATTTTTCTGCCTCCAGGAGCCTGGCATTCCTTAAAACATTAAGCCAGCTCCCCGTGCTCCACCCTGCATTCCTGATACTATGGCCTGACTACATAATCATTGTTTTGCCTGAAAGATCCCCACCCATTCCATTCCTTTGATCTATCCTCTTTCTACCCTCAAGACCCTCCCTGCCTGCAGGGTATTATTAATCCTACCAGTTAAAACCCTCGCAACAGTTGCTAAGGAAGTTCCTACCTTTCCAGACCCTTTTGCCTTTCTCTGCCCCTTTCCTAGCCATTTCCATTTCCGACTTGCCACTTCCAGGTCTGCCCTTTAAAAGCTTTGGCTCTCTGATCAATAAAGAATTGCACTGCCTTGCTGCTGCCATGAGCTTGGTTCATGAGTCATCTCCCTTGCATTGCTGAGTGAGTGGCTGCCCAGGCTGGCTCCAGTCATGTTCTCTCCAACCCGGAGAGTACGTGTCCAGGAAGAGGCACCTCCACGCTAGCCTGGAAATATGTTAACTCTCTTTTTAGCCACCAGGTTCCAGATGCTAGCATGATGCCAACCAGACTTCCTTTGACAGACAACCCCACCAATGTGTCCTGGAGCTCCAATTTCCCAGAACCCAGCCCCACTAGGGAAAGAGAGATGTCGTTCTGCGACGCGGAGGAGAGAGAGAGAGAGAGGAGAACCAGAGCGGAGAGGGAAAACAATTCTTTATTTGCTCAGGCACCTCAGAGTTGGGTGAGCGCAGCAGTTCAGGCCACGTGGAGATAGCCAAAATGGCCGTCTCCTGCTATGCGCCGCATCCTTCTGTTCACCCATGTGAAAAACGGGCAAGAGAACGAGGGGCAGAAGAAAAAGGGCTTTATAGGGCAAAAATCAGGAGTGACGAGCCAGGACAGGATTGGTTGGGAAAGGCACTCCGAGAATGTCCCAACTCTCGCAGGAACTAGCAATAGCCTGAGGGGACAACATGGCGGAACAGGCATTCTGAGAATGTCCCAACTCTTGCGGGAACTGGCAATAGCCTTCTTCTTCTAGCATTTGCCGGCAATAGCCTGAGGGGACAACATGGCAGATGTGACTACATCTGCACAATTTCCCAGCAGAGAGAGGCAGGTTGGGAGTATGGATCAACCTTTCAATGCTCATGTTCAGCAGGGAAGCAGACCTTCCACCTTCTGCAACCCACAATGACCTTGGGTCCATACTCCCAGAGGGTTAAAGAACAGGAAAGCTATCAAGGAAGAAGATGTGATACAGTGTTCTGGTGGTGGGAGTTGTACCCCTCTTTTCTTATGGTTTTCTCAGTGTTTCCTTTTTACATTTTTTTAAAAAATTAAAAATTAAAATAAATAAATCACAGATTTTATGGTAGATATTATTCACTTTTTTTTTACCATAGCATCTTTCATGCTCTGGTGTCTCTTCAGATCGAATAAATCTTTCACCTTTTACCATAGCATCTTTCAGGCTATTTACTGGTGGTGCAGGGTATCAAACCTGGAAGCTGAATTCCACAGATGAGCAAAACCATCCAGTAACTGTTCTTCACCTCTTATCTCATTTAGCACAATCACCTCCAGGTCTACACGTGTTATTCCATATTAAATTAATGTTTCACTCTGAACTTTCCCTTGCTTTGCTTCTTAAATTTCACCTATAAGTGAGATCTTCTAATATTTGTCCTTCTACTCCCAGAATCTCATTTTTAAGAAAAAGAAAAAAAAACTCCACCTCATCTCACTTAAAAAGAAAAAGACATATCAATAATAACTACAACAACAGTAAAAAAAAAACAATAAGGGCAACAAAAGGGAAAATAAATATTAAAAAAGAAAAAAGACACAGACTGGGAGTATGAATTAACCTGCCAACACCCATGTCCAGTGGAGAAGCAATTACCGAAGCCAGACCTTCCACCTTCCGTACCCCATGATGATCCCGAGTCCATACTCCCAGAGGGGTAAAGAACAGGAAGCCTTCCAATGAAGGGGATGGGATACGGAACTCTGATGGCGGGAATTGTGTGGAATTGTACCCCTCTTATCCAATGGACTTGTCCTTCATTATTAAATCAATAAAAAGAAGAAGACAATTGTGCAGCATTTAAAAACTGGCATATATTCTGAGAATTGTGTTATTAGATGAGTTCATCATTATGCGAACATTATAGAGTAATTATACAAACTTAGATGATATAACTAATTACACACCTAGGTTATAAGATAGTAACTATTGGGACCATCATTATTTATGGCTCTGTTATTGGTAGAAATGTTAGCCCATGCATGACTATATTTATATAAACACAAATGATTTGTTTAAGGAGGGAAATTATGTGTTGTCTCTTTACTTTTCTGTAGAGTCAGGAAATAGCAGAATTGATAGAGCTGTGTGTCAATTTAGCATTCTGTAAATTGGAGGCAAGGATGAATTTTATATCCTATTTTATGTAGCATAACAAAATGTTAATTTATAGTGATAATCATGGAGTTATCATGCCATAAATCTTTCAAATTACTTATTCATATTCTTGTACTAATTATACCAGTGAGCAAGAAAGCTATCAAAGACAATAAGGTTGTTGTCAAATGCATTCACAAACCAATATAAATAGGTCACAGTGCCCAGTTTGAATATCATTAAGAATTATGGTGGCATCTGGTTAAGTGCATGCATTACTATCTGCAGGAGAAGTTTCAGGACCAGTGAATCAAGTACTGCAGGTATCTCTGTGTCTCTCTCTCTATCTCTCCCTCCCCCATCTCAATTTCTCTCTATTCTACCAAATAACAGAAGTAAGAATTAGCCATCAGGAGAAGTAGATTCATCTTGCAGGTACCGAGTCCCAGCAATAACACTGGTGGCAGATAAAAAAATAATAATAATGAAAATTGGGGCTGGGCAGTGGCTCACCCTGTTGAGTGATCACTTTACCATGCACAAGGACCCAGATTCAAGTCTCTGTTCCCCACCTGCAGGGGGGAAGGTTCACACAGGTGGTGAATCCATAGTGCAGCTGTATTTTTTCTAGGTTTTTTTTCTTTATTGGGGGATTAATGGTTTACAGTAAACAATAAAATACAGTAGTTTGCACATATGTAATATTTCCCAGTTTTCCACATAACAATTCAACGCTGACTAGATCCTCCTCTGCCATCATGTTCCAGGACCTGAAGCCTCTCCTTACCCCAGAGTCCTATACTTTGGTACAATATACCAACTCCAGTCCAAGTTCTGCTTAGTGTTTTCCCTTCTGATAAGACAGGGTTTTAAAAATTATAACTTAAAAGAACAAAAAATGGTAGTACATTATTCCTAATTGATCTACTTCATACAATAATATTGGAAGTTTGTAAGTATAATAATTTTAGTACAGTGGCATTATCTCCTGATAAACATGCACTTCTTTTTTAAAATTTTTTTTATTGCCACTAGGGTTATTGCTGGGGCTTGGTGCCAGCACTACAAATCTATCTGGCACTTCCAATGGCTATTTTTTCCCTCTTATTTGATAGAACACAAAGAAATTGAGAGGGAATAGAGAGATAGAGAGGGGAAAGAGAAAGATAGACACCTGCGGACCACCTTCACTGCTCGTGAAGCATCTCCCCCTGCAGATGAGGTGGGGAGCAGAGGTTTGAACCCAGGTTTTTGCACTTGGTGATATGTGAAACATGCACTTCTTATCTATATATTTATTTGTGATTTAATATTCATTTACAAAGTTTTATAAACTTTTTAAAATTTATTTATAAAATGGAAATAGTGACAAGACCATAGGATAAGAGGGGTACAGTTCTACACAGTTCCCACCACCAGAGCTCTGTATCCCATCTCCTCCATTGGAAGCTTTCCTATTCTTTTTATCATTATTATTTTTATATTTTATTTATTTATTTTCCCTTTTGTTGCCCTTTTTATTGTTGTTGTAGTTATTATTGTTGTTGATGTCGTCATTGTTAGATAAGACAAAGAGAAATGGAATGGGGAGGGGAAGACAGAGAAGGGGAGAGAAAGATAGACACCTGCAGACTTGGCTCACCATTTGTGAAGCGACCCCCCCCTGCAGGTGGGGAGCCGGGGGCTTTAACCAGGATCCTTACCCTGGTTCTTGTGCCTCACACCACGTGCACTTAACTCACTGTGCTCCCCCCCCCAACCCCGACTCCCTGAAGCTTTCCTATTCTTTATCCCTCTGGGAGTATGGGCCCAGGATCATTATGGGGGACAGAAGATGGGAGGTCTGGCTTTTGTAATTGCTTCTCCACTGAACATGGGCATTGGCAGGACGATCCACACTCCCAGTCTGTTTCTACCTTTCCCTAGTGGGGCAGTGCTCTTGAGTGATGGGGTTCCAGGACACATTGGTGAGGTCATCTTTCCAGGGAAGTCAGATAGGCGTAGTGGTAGCATCTGCAACTTAGTGGCTGAAAAGCATTAAGATATAAAGCAGGGCAAATCAGGAACCTAAAGGCAAGAATGTAGCAGATGAGATTCAGGATCTCCATTTTGGAAAAAGCTAGTAGCTCTATGTTAGGCATATTCCAAGGGGCCCATGACTTTATTAATTTTTGCCTGTGCTCAACAGCTAACATGCAGGTGGTCCAAAGGTATTGTCTGGGGAAATGGTGTCAGAGTTGGAAATAGGACTAGATAGCTGGATCAGGGCTGCAGGTGTCTCTCTGTCTCTCTTCCTCTCTATATCCCTCTCCCCTCTCAATTTCTCTCTATCTCTATCCAATAATAAATAAATAAAAATATAAAAAAGAACCTGAGTTCAAACCCCCATTACCTCACCTACAAGGCTGGTAGGAGAGATTCATGGGTGGTGAAGCAGTGCTACAAATGTCTCTCTCTTTTCCTTTCTATCTACACCTTCCCACTCAATTGCTCTCTGTCTCTATACAAAATTAATTGGTTAATTAATTAATTAAGAAAAACAATAGTAACAAAGCAAAAATAATACTAGCTGCAATGAGCTGATGAACAAAATGAAGTTCATGAAAATATGTTAGAAATACATGAGTTTATAAAGATACAAAAAAGCTCCATTTTGGTCACTTTTAAAAGGATGAAGCTAAAAGAATTCAAACTGTCCCTTACAATGGAGTAATTTTTAGAATTCTCCCTTACAAAATTGTTCCAACTGATAAAGAAGGAATTATAAAATTGGAATATCACTACCTTATAAACCGCAGACTATTATTTACCCTATAAACCCTAAAACAATATAGGTAATGATGGTAATGGTCATCAGTCCCCACTAGCATAACACAAAGGATACTCAGTCAGATTCTGTACCTCTCGATGAAATGCTTAAATAACAAAATCCTAAATCAGATCAAGCTTCTAAATCTACCAGTTTACAGAAACTGTAAAAAACAAAAGAATATGTCACTCAGCACTACAAGGAGGGATGCAATCAGCAAAATCCAGAATATAGGGAATGCCACATGATAAAACATAATAAAGTTTTGTTCTTCAACAAGTGAATTGCAATAATAATCTTAAACTAGAGGGCCAGGCAGTGTTGCAACCTGGTAGAGCACATGTGTTCCCATGCACAAGAATTCAGGTTCAAGCCCCTGGTCCCCACCTGCAGAGCAGAAGCTTTAAGAGTGGGGAAGCAGTGTTGCAGGTGTCTCCAGAGTCTTATTGTTTTGTTATGTTTGTTCCTTTGTTCATGTTTTTTTTTTTTTTTTAACATTCTCCTTCTGGCTTATTTCTTTCAGTATGATTGCTTCAGTTTCATCCATGTCGTAGCCAAAGACAAGATCTCATACTTTCTTACATATTAGTAGTATCCTATTCTGTAGATATGTCATTTTTTGATTAATCTATTCATCTGCCACTGGTCACCTGGGTTGTTTCCATATTGTAGCTATTGTAAGCAGCGCTACATTGTATATAGAGGTGCATAGAGCTCTTCAGATCAGTGTTTTTATGTTCTTTGGATAGAAACCTAAGAGATGAATTATTGGATCTTATTGTAGGTCTACGGCTTGTTTTTATTTAGGCAATGTTTTTCTACAAGACCAAAGTTGTCACTTATCTCTAAAATATGTCAGTACACCTCACCTCCCACCAAAGTGTCATTTCCCTCTACCTCTAGCTAAACAAACAGTTCTATCAGTCTTTAATAAGCAAAAAATGATACAAATAAATGGACTTGGGGGCCGGGTGGTGGTGTACCTGCTTAAGTGCACATACATAGTACTATGCACCAGGAACTGTGCAAGGACCAAGGTTCAAGCCCCCACTATCCACCTGCAGTGGGGATGCTTCACAAGTGGTGAAGCAGGTCTGCAGATGTCTATCTTTCTCCCTTCCTCTCTCCCCAACCCTCTCAATTTCTCTCTGTTTTGTCAAATAAAAATAAAGTAGGAAAAAAAGGAGGGGGAAATGGCCACCGGGAACAGTGAATTCATAGTGCTGGCACCAATCCCCAGTGATAACCCTGGAGGCAATAAATAAATAAATGGATTTGTTATGTTCCTTGAACAAGCAGAAGGATTGGTAAAGTCTGGTCCTTAACCAAACTTGAACTAGGCTCCTCTGATTCCTTTTCCCAAGGAGGCCTCAACCTTACCTGCTTTTAGCAAAGTTTCCCGTTAAGTCAGTCTACTGAGAATTCTTACTCATGATATCTGATCTAGTTCCTCATTATGCACATATGATGTCTCAGCTCGTAAAATGCCTTCAGCAAGAAGCCTGTTAGGTCAGTTTAACTGTATCCTCACTATCACTGATGCTTATTCTCAGTAATTTCTGTCCATTTACCCCTGGTCCTGCTCATCAGCTTTAAATCCCAGGAGTCATACTTGTATTTTGAGTTGAGTTTGGTGTCTCTCCCTCATTGCAATAGTCTCAAATTTACTTCTAATAAAATCATTAAGATATTTGCATACTCATGTTTACCATAATGCTAAATACATAATACATAAATACATAATGCAAAATACAAAAGCCAAGATTTTGATAACAATTCAAGTGCCAAATGGCAAATGACTGTATAAGGAAGTTGTGGTATATGTAAATTATGGCATACTACATATTTGTGAAAAATATTTTGGAAGGTTTTATGTTATTAATTTTCCCAAATCATTTTTGTGATTAATATACATTTAATTTCAAGTTATACAGAAAATATTAACACACATGTAGACAAAACAGTAAAGCAGGGAGTTGGGCGGTAGTGCAGTGGTTAAGCATACATGGCGCAAAGCACAAGGACCGGTTAGGATCACGGTTCGAGCCCCCAGCTCCCCACCTGCAGGGGAGTCACTTCACAGGCAGTGAAGCAGGTCTGCATACAATAACAAATAAAAAAGAAAAGAAAAAATAATAAAGGAAATGTAATAAAATACAAAAATTTGAAAATCTGACAGAATATGGTAGGGGCTTCAGTTTGTATGCTTTCAAGTTTTTTTTTAATTTTTTATTTAAGAAAGGATTAATGAACAAAAACATAAGGTAGGAGGGGTACAACTCCACACAATTCCCACCACCCAATCTCCATAACCCACCCCCTCCCATGATAGCTTTCCCATTCTCTAGCCCTCTGGGAGCATGGACCCAGGGTCGTTGAGGGTTGCAGAAGGTAGAAGGTCTGGCTTCTGTAATTGCTTCCCCGCTGAACATGGGCGTTGACTGGTCGGTCCATACTCCCAGTCTGCCTCTCTCTTTCCCTAGTAAGGTGTGTCTCTGGGGAAGCTGAGCTCCAGGACACATTGGTGGGGTCTTCAATCCAGGGAAGCCTGGCCAGCATCCTGGTGGCATCTGGAACCTGGTGATTGAAAAGAGAGTTAACATGCGAAGCCAAACAATTTGTTGAGCAATCATGGATCCCAAGCTTGGAATAGTGGAGAGGAAGTGTTAGGGAGGTACTCATTGCAAACTCTAGTGTACTTATGCTTTCAGGTATATATTTTGCAGTAGTTTATGGATACGTGTGAACATAAGCTCTCTCTCACAGAAACTGGTGTATATCTAGGTTATGGGACTTTGTTAGAAAGTGAACTACCTGAGATGAAATTAGAGTGTACTATAAAAGGAAAGGTCTCACCCGAGTAATGAAGCTGAAGGGTTGTCATTCCACACGTGAAGTCTCTGGACACAGTCTGAGGTGAAGCATGTTGAGGTGGCAATCATTGTGTTGGTTAGGTTGTGATCGGCGGATGCAATATTATTTGGTTTGGATTGGGAGATGCATACGGGAGAGTGGGCCCTATCCAAGGGTTCTAGGACTGGGGGAAGTAGGGGCTCTATAGTGGAGATGTGAGGTTCCTGCTGTCTTAGGGTTCAAAAAGACAATCGATAGTTAATGTTATCATCACATTATTTGGTAATTGGGTTAACTTTGAAAAGTCCTTTTGTTATGGTTTGCTGTACAGTATCCAGTATCTTGTATATAGCTGTGCTATTGGATGCTTCTAATCTACTTGGTCTAGGCTTTTGAGAGAGTTCGCATATCAAATACATAGCCTATATATTAAAAAGATTCAGTTTGTGTTTTGAGAAACTTTGAGACATACAAATGATTTTCCCCCTCTCATATTAATTAACTACTGATTTATATGTCTACATTTTGCTAGGAGTGTACATAAACACCATTCCCACCACCAAAGGACTGTGACCCATCCCTCCCGCCCACTCCCACCCCCCACTGGCCCAGGAAGCTGCATGTCTACCCCTCACCACTGGGTTTTTACTTTGGTGCCCTACTTACAATTTGATCAGGTCCTGCTGTTAGTTTCCCTTTCAGATCTTCTTAGTCAACTTCTGTTGATGAGTGGGATCATCCCATACTCATCTTTATATTTCTGACTTCGCTCCCTTAACATAATTCCTTCTAGCTCTGTCCAAGATGGGTCAGAGAAGGTGGGTTCATGGTTCTTGATAGCTGCATAGTATTCCATTGTGTATATATACCACAGCTTTCTCAGCCACTCATCTGTTGTTGAGCACCTGGGTTGCTTCCAGGTTTTAGCTATTATGAATTGTGCTGCTATGAACATAGGAGTACACACCTCTTTTTGGTTGGGTGTTATGGAGTCCTTGGGGTATAACCCCAGGAGAGGAATTACTGGATCATATGGAAGGTCCATGTCTAGCCTTCTGAGAGTTTTCCAGACTGCTCTCCACAGAGGCTGTACCAATTTACATTCCCACCAGCAATGTAAAAGGGTTCCTCTGTCCCCACATCCTCTCCAGCATTTGTTGCTGCTGTCTGCTTTCAAGTTTTATGTAAGAAAATGTCCATGTCCAGTGGAGAAGCAATTGCAGAAGCCACACCTTCCACCTTCTCCACCCCATAAATAATTTCAGTCCATACTCCCAGAGGGATAAAGAATAAAGAAGTAGCCTTTTCCAAAATGGAGACCCCAAATCTCATCTGCTATAGTCTTACCTTTAGATTCCTGATTATTAAACAATTTGTTCTGCTTTATATATTGATGCTTTTTCAGCCACCAAGTTGCAGTTGCTACCATGACACCAACTTGACTTCCCTGGACAGATGATTTCACCAATGTACTCTGGAACCCCACCTCTCCAGACCCCTGCCCCACTAGGGAAAAGATAGAAACAGGCTAGGAGTATGGATTAACCTGCCAACACCCATGTTCAGTGGAGAAGCAATTATAGAAGCCAGACCTTCCACCTTCTGCACCCTATAATGATCCTGGGTTCATGCTCCCAGAGGCATAAAGAATAGGAAAGCTTTCAAAGGAGGGGATGGGATACGGAGTTCTGGTGGTGGGAACTGTGTGGAGTTGTACCCCTATGGTCTTGTCAATCATTATCAAATCAATAAAATAAAAAAAATAGGGAAGCTTCCAAGGGGGGATAGGACATGGAACTCTGGTGGAGGGAACTGTATGGAATTGTATTCCTGTTATCTTACAATTGTGTTCATCAATATTAAATCACTAATGATATTTTTTAAAAAGGAAAACAAAATTACTTTTAAATGTGAATTAAAACAGATCATTAAATATGATTACTACTTTAAACAGCAAAAATAATAATAAATAGCAGTTTGCAATATTATAAGATTACAGTATACCACACCCACCTCCAAAGTTCTATGCCCCCCCACCCTCTCAATGATTGCCATCACAGTTGTCACAAAAAATTTCTAGGCCATTAAAAAAAAAACTTTTAATTGCTCATTTGTTTTCTCAAGTTCTTGTGTTTCAATTCTCTAGATTCCACTGTCTGAGTGAAACCATCCATTACCTGTAAGAAAACATGAAAATTTTCCTTTGCTACAGCATTGATGGAACCAGAGGGATTTGCACCAAGAGAAATAAACCAGAAAAAGGCAAATATCTGGTGATGTGTGGGATTTAAGAAGTAAATCATGTGTGGGATTTAAGAAGTAAAGCCAGGGAAAAGATAGGATACAATATTAGTAAACCTTTGCTCTATACCAACAGATCTGAGGACACTAATAGGGAAGGGGCAAGAGACTAAAAGCAATTTTGAGGCCCAGTGTCATGTGATGGAGGGAGATAATGCTTTGATGATGGGTAACATGCTACATAATTTTAGGGAGATGTGACATTGCACTTCTGAGGTAACTATTTTTAAAACATTTTCCCAATAAAAATTACAACAGTAGACCGTCAAGCGGTAGCGCAGTGGGTTAAGCGTACGTGGCACAAAGCACAAGGACCGGCATAAGGATACCAGTTTGAGCCCCTGGCTCCCCACCTGCAAGGGAGTTGCTTCACAAGTGGTGAAGCAGGTCTGCAGGTGTCTGTCTTTCTCTCTCCCTCTCTGTCTTCCCCTCCTCTCTCCATTTCTCTCAGTCGTATTCAACAATAATGATAACTACAACAATAAAAAAACCACAAGGACAACAAAAGGGTATAAATAAATAAATATTAAAAATTAAAACAAAATATGTCTAGGACTGGGTAACTGCACATCCAGTTGAGCACATGTGTTATAATGTTAGATAAAGAAAAGAGAGAGGAAGAAAAGGGGAGGGGAGGGGAGGGAGAGGAGGAGGAGGAAGTTCCCCAGTCCAGTGGGGCTCAGACTTGAACCTGGGTCATGTGCACGACAAAGCATGAGCTATCTTTCTGGGCCTATATTTGTATTCTTTGATGGGCTGGTTATCTGAACAAATGACTAGAACACCTACCTATTAGCCCTTGGGAGAAATATGAACAGAAAAGACAGTTCCTGGATGCCCTCTGCAGTTATCACCTATTTGCCTGAAAAAGCATGAAACCAGAACAAGAGAAATGAGCTGGATACTTCCCATAGCCTGTGCTATCAAGTTGTGACTTGATGCAGATATTTTATTCACGTTACAGTTATAGATCTATCCTTAGAACGGACTACACTACCCATGTCTACAACACTCCCCACCCCATCACATAAAGAAACAGAACAAACAAGGCCAGGTGGTAGCTCACTGATAGAGTACACATTACCATCTGAGAAGACATGAGTTCAAATCTCCAGTCCCCAGCTGAAGGGAGGAAAGCTTCAGAAGAGATGACAGTGCTGTAGATGCCTCTTTTCCTCTCCTTCTCCCCCTCTCTTTATATCCATCTTCTAAAAATGGTAGCTGGAAATGATGGAGTTCTGCAGGCACAAAGCCCCAGCAATAACCCTAGTAACAAAGAAAAATAAATAAATAAACAGAAGAGACTATAGTGTTTGCATTTTTGAGTCATTCTCTTCTTGGGTACTATGTTCATCAACCACCCCTTGTGTTTAACATCAAGGATCTGCTATAACAGGTGGGCCCAGTAACTCCTTTTACAGCAATTTCCAGATCCATTCATATATAAGAGAAATAAATGGTACCATACACCCCCGGCTCCCCACCTGCAGGGGAGTCGATTCACAGGTGGTGAAGCAGGTCTACAAGCGTCTGTCTTTCTCTCCCCCTCTCTGTCTTCCCCTCCTCTCTCCATTTCTCTCTGTTCTATATAATAATGACAACATCAACAACAACAACAACAATAATAATAACTACTATAACAATTAAAAAAACAAGAGCAACAGAAGTATTTAATTTTTTTTAAATGTGATATGAGAACAATCAGTCAACATCATCATGGAACTTGTTAGAGATGTGGAATTTTTTTTATTCCATTCCAGATATACTAGATCAAAGTCTTCATTACACAAATACCCCCAGGAAAGTCAGGATGGAATCATGGTAGTGTCTGCAACTTGGTGGCTAAAAAGTAGTAAGAAATAAAGTAGGACATGTTTTAAGTAGGACAATTTGTTTAATAATCAGGAACCTAAAGTTCAGAATAGAGTCGATGGAACTAAGGGTCTTGCTATGGGAAGAAGCTAGGCAGTTCATTTTAGATACATTCCAAGGAGCCTGTGAATTTAGTCATTTTTGCTTGAGCCGAACATGTTGGTATGCTTCTAAATTCTGCTTCTAAGACCCCTTCTGTTTCATTGGTTTAATCCCCCCTGCTTAACACTGTATTCTATTTACATAACCACTGTTAACTAAGCACCGCCCTGCCTCCAGGGCATTGGTTTAATCCTCACTATTTTGTACATTTTTTCCTACTCCCCACCCCCTATCCTACGTACATCCTCTTAGGACCTGACTCCTCCACCTCAGGATATATAAGGACAAGATTGTGATTAGAGATAGCTTAGATTGTGCTGCGTTCCACATGAATAAAGACTGAATTGCGTACCACTCAGCCATGAGTCCCTGGTCGTCTCTCTCTCCCGCCCGCGAAGCTAGCCCAACACCAACAGCTAACATGCAGTGAGCTAAGACTACCGTCTGGGAAGATGGTGTCAGAGATGAAAATAGGAATACAAAGCTGAATTAGGGCAGACAGTATCTATCAAACATAAGTATAAAAATACCATTAATTGTAAAGCCCATCAATCTTACCTATAGACCAGATCTATTCATATTTAGCACAGAAGCCTGTGTAACCTCTGTATCCCTGTCAGTCTGAGCTCACAGTTCATGGTCACAGCTAGGAACATTCTAGGCTGCACCAATCTTCCTCAAGTAGCATAGTAGGTTGACCCAACCACCCTTTGGAGAGTGAGGCAGTCCCTACCATTGCTGATCTATATTAAGGGAAAGGTCCTATAGAGGCCCACAAGAGAGTTTATAATAATGTTCCTGATATAAGTGACTCATAATAGTAGAGAGGGGGATCCATTAGAAGTCTAGGACCATCATATCTATGTGGGAATCCTAGGATTCCCTGACTAGGGCCCTGGATGGTGGGCTAGCCTGGCAAGAACCAAAAGTGCCAACACTAAAGTGTGCTGATCTTTTGCCTTTATTCAGCTTTTGTAGTCCTTACTTTATCTGACAAGGTTAAAGGTGATTGAGTGAAGTGAAGTAGAGGATAAGAGGTCATCTAGGCCTAAATAGAAAATATGTGATTAAGTACTTTATGGTGGCTTTTTTGTTTGTTTGTTTTTTTCTACTTGTTTGCTGTACTTACTGAATCTAAGTTTACTCACTGAAGACTACTGCATACTCACTTTTACTTTAAGGTATATATTTCCCCCTAACTTATGGATATATGTACACACGTACCCTATCTCTTGGGCTCTGGCCTATATCTAGGTTCTGTAACTTTGTTAGGCAGTGTGCCACCCAAAATGGAACTAGGGAGTCCCATGAGCTAGGAAAGGTCTCACTAGATTATTCCCTGGGCAGGCCTCACCAATATGTCCAGGAACCTCACCTCCCCAGAACCCTATCCCACTAGGGAAAGATAGAGATAGGCTGGGGTAGGGATCAACCTGCCAATGCCCATGTCCAGCAGAGAAGCAATTTAGAAGCCAGATCTCTCACCTTCGGCTCCTCATGAGGAAGTTTGGTCCATACCCACAGAGGAATAAAAAAAAAAAAAGAATAGGGAAGCTGCCAATGGAGAGGGTGGGATATGGAACTCTGGTAGTGGGAATCATACGGCATTGCAACCCTCTTATCCTACAGTCTTGTTAATCATTATTAAATCACTAATAAAAATAAATAAATGAAAATGTGAACATTAAAAGAGAGGAGAAAAAGAATATATACATATACATATGTATTCCACATACTAATAACATAGTTGTAGATAGCATTGTGACTTCTTAGCTCTTTTACTTTTTTTCATCACAATGCAAAAATGGTCCTTATATTAATATTTTCTTAAACATTTTATTTTTAAGATTTTCATATCTCAGGCATACAAGTTGGTATTCTGACTAAACTATTTCTCAATAACTTTTAGAGGAAAGTTGATTAGATTTTCACAAGTATTTTGCTCTCATTGGTCCTTTTAAATCTAAACAGTATATGTATGGATTGTCCAGAATAATTCATCCCATGAATGCGTATGTGTAGCATCAAGGCTTGTAATCCCCATGCATTAAATTGATTAAGATGAGTCTTTTCTTATCTTCCTATAATTTTTGAGGAGAGTTTTTAAATTACTGTGCTCCTGGTTCATAGTAGGAAGAAATAACAGTGCAAAGTGGAGGGAATATTTTTGTTTTCAAGACCTTTATAATTCCACTTCTAACTCTTTTCAGTAAAACAGTTTTAAAAACTATTGAGGGAGTCCAGCGGTAACGCAGTGGGTTAAGCACAGGTGGCGCAAAGCTAAAGGACCGGTCCTGGTTTGATCTCCCGGCTCCCCACCTGCAGGGGAGTCACTTCACAAGAGGTGAAGCAGGTTTGCAGGTGTCTGTCTTTCTCCCTTTCTGTCTTCTCCTCCTCTCTCCATTTCTCTCTGTCCTATCCAACAACAACAGCAATAATAACTACAATAAAAGAAGGGCAACAAAAGGGAATAAATAAATAAATACTAAAAATAAAACTATTGAAACAGATGAAACAAAGAAGCAGCAAATAAACCAAAATGGTTACGTAAAACTGCACAATAGAAAGTTAAAGTTCGGGAGTCTGGAGGTAGCGCAGAGGGTTAAGCACACGTGGCGCAAAGCGCAAGGACCAGCATAAGGATTCAGGTTCCAGCCCCCAGCTCCCTGCCTATAGGGGAGTCGCTTCACAGGCGGTGAAGCAGCTCTGCAGGTGTCTGTCTTTCTCTCCCCCTCTCTGTCTTCCCCTCCTCTCTCCATTTATCTCTGTCCTATCCAACAACAATTACATTAATAACAACAATAATAACTACAACAATAAAACAAAGGCAACAAAAGAAAATAAATAAATATTTAAAAAAAGAAAGTTAAAGTTCCCTAGTTTGTGGATAAACTACAAATAGTCCCATTCAGTTTCATTCTTGCAGTTTGAATCAAGGAGGAATGTGTTTACATCAAATAAACAAATAATATTACTGACAATATTATAGAACAATTAAATAAAGCATGTGGAGAACATAAAATTAGGCAAACTTTCTCTGGCCTCTAAAAACTTCCACTGGTCCAATGCAGAGGAACTTCACCTGTGACTAACTTATACAATGAGTAATGTGCCCTTATGGTGCTATTTTATGTAGAGATAGAGAGTGTTTGTATATCTTACTAGCATAAACTTTTAATTGTAGCAAGGGTGTCATGCAGTGGCACACCAGATTGAGTGCACACATTACAATGTGCGAGGATCAGAATTCAAGCCCCTGGTTTGGTAAAACAAAGTCTACAAGTGTCTCTCTTTCTTCTTCCCTCTCTATCTTCCCCTTCCATCTTGATTTATTTTTTTATATATATTTTTATAAATAAGTACTATTTTTAAATTTATTTTAATGAGAAAGAGTAGATACAGAAGGAAAGATACCATGAGAGAGGAAGAGACAGGACACTGCTCAGTTCTGGCTTATGGTGGTGCTGGGGATTGACCCTGGGACCTCAGAGCCTCAGGCTCGAAAGGCTTTTGCACAACCATTATGCTTTCTCCTCAGCCCCTTCCATCTTGATTTCTCCCTGCTTCTACCCAGTAAAATAAATTTAAAATAAATTAACAGATTCCCCCCACCAGGAGCTCAAACTTTGATCTGTGTACCATGGACTGGCCCCCTTAAATGATTTCTACTGCAATTTAAAAGACACTTTTATCTAGCTTTAAGAAAAAGGTAACATCACTTACTTGGGAACAATGCCTGTTTACTGGCAAGGAAGTGGTAGAAAAAGATTTCTTATATTCTGAAAGGTGCACTGAGTTTATTCCTTCTATCTCAAAAGAATATATACTCTTTAAGAATAAAGGAGAAATTATCTTCAGTGATTACTTTCAATATCTTCCTTCATTGCTAGAGAATTAATGAATGGGGTGTCAAGCGATAGCACAGTGGATTAAGCGCACATGGTGCAAAGTGCAAGGATCGGCATAAGGATCCTGGTTTGAGCCCCGGGCTCCCCACCTGTAGAGGAGTAACTTCACAGGAGGTGAAGCAGGTCTGCAGGTGTCTATCTTTCTCTCCCCCTATCTTTCTTCCCCTCCTCTCTCCATTTCTCTATCTAATAATGATGACATCAATATAATAACTACAACAACAATAAAAAACAAGAAGGGCAACAAAAGGGAAAATAAATAAATAAATATTAAACAATTTTAAAAAATAATTAATGAATGAAATTGGTCCAAAGATACTAACTTGTAGTTACAGAGTAAATAAGTTCTGGAGATGCAATGTACAGCATAGTGATTATAGGTAATAACACTGGATCATTTATTTGACAGTTGTTAAGACAGTAAGTCTTGGGAGTCGGGTGGTAGCGCAGCAGGTTAAGCATGGGTGGCACAAAGCACAAGGATGGGCATAAGGATCCCGGTTCGAGCCCCTGGCTCCCCACCTACAGGGGAGTCACTTCACAGGCAGTGAAACAGGTCTGCAGATATCTATCTTTCTCTCTCCCTCTCTGTCTTCCCCTCCTCTCTCCATTTCTCTCAGTCCTATCCAACAACAAAGACATCAACAACAACAACAATAATAACTACAACAATAAAACAGCAAGGGCAACAAAAAGAGAATAAATAAATAAATATTTAAAAAATTAAAAATAACAAAAAAGTGAAATAAATCAGAAAGACAAAAATGACTATGGGATGATCCCACTCATAAACAGAAATTGAGAAAGAACAGAAAGAACAGAAAGAACTCAAAGCTGGATCTGACTGAGTTTGGAGTATGGCACCTGCACCTCTCTCAAAAATAAAATATCTTTTTAAAAAAGAAAGAAAACCCCACAAGGATAAAAAGGCAACCCTGAAACTAGAAGAAGATATTTGCACACCACACATCTGACAAGCAACAGATATCAAAGATCTAAAAAAAAAAAAAACACTCATAGGGCAGGAGTAGATAGCATAATGGTTATGAAAACAGACTCTCATGCCTGAGACTCCAAAGTCCCAGGTTCAATTCCCCGCACCACCATAAGCCAGAGCTGAACAGTGCTCTGGTTAAAAGAAAACTCATATAGCTCTGGGCCCAGGTGGCACACCTGGTTAAGCACATATGTTACCATGCTCAAAGACCTGGGTCCAAGCTCCTGCTCCCACCTGCAGGAAGGATGCTTCATGAGTAATGAATCGGGACTGCAGATGTCTTTTTATCTCCCTCTCTATCTCCCCTTCTGTCTTTTCTTTCTGTCCTATTCAATAAAAGAGCAAGAGTGAGAGAGAAGTCAACCCATATTGAAGACTCTGGAAGAACTATAGAGGCTATCATTGTGGGGGAAGAGGGGCACAGAATTTTGGTGGTGGGAGAGGTATGAATCAATATCCCTATTATCTTATAACCTTGTAAATCTCTATTAATTCACTAACTAAAAATAAAATAAAAAGCAAAGAGTATGATACATGATTTACCTAGTAGATGTCTCACTTAACCACATTTGAGGCCCTGGGTTTGAGCCCTTGGAATTATATGGGAACACCATGAAAAGGGAAGCTTCATGAGCGGTTTATTTTATTTTTAATAAGTAAGATCAGCAGTGAAGCTGTGCTGTGGTGTCTTTCTTCTCTATAGCTTTTCTCTCTAAAAAAAAAAATATGAAAGGAAGTCGGGCGGTAGTGCAGCCGGTTAAGCACATGTGGCGCAAAGCGCAAGGATCTCGGTTCGAGCCCCCGGCTCCCCACCTGTACGGGAGTCGCTTTACAAGCGGTGAAGCAGGTCTGCAGGTGTCTATCTTTCTCTCCCCCTCTCTGTCTTCCCATCCTCTCTCCATTTCTCTCTGTCTTATCCAACAACAATGACATCAACAATAACTACAACAATAAAAAACAACAAGGGCAACAAAAGGGAATAAATAAATATTTTTAAAAAATTAAATGAAAGAAAAAGAATCCACTAGGAGTGGTGGACTCACATAGGTGCAAAACCCTAGTGCAGAAGGAAATAAAGGCTGGCTTAACATTAAAGGAAACTAAATACTGCTTTGTACATTATGGGATGGATCCATGCCATTCCTGGGTGGTACAATGAATTGATCTGATGAAACCAAGGTTGAAAAACAAACAAGGGCTAGGGAGACAACATAATGGTTATGCAAAATGCCTTTCTTTTTAACTTTTTTATTATCTTTTTATTTACTTATTTACTGGATAAAGACAGCCAGAAATTGAGAGGGAAGGAGGGGATAGAGAGGAAGAGAGACAGAGAGAGACACCTGCAGCACTGTTTCACCACTCGGAAGCTTTCCCCCTGCAGGTGGGAACTGGGTACTTGAACCTGGATCCTTGTACATTGTAACATATGCGTTCAACCAGTTGTACCACCACCTGGTCCTGCAAAAAGCCTTTCATGCCTGAGGCACCAATGGTCTCAGGTTCACTTCCTCTCACCTTCATAAACCAGAACTGAATAACGCTTTATTTAAAATAAATAAATAATAATGATGATGGAAATAAAACAAACAACAACAAAAAAAGAACATTCTTTTGAAATGAGTTGTTAAGATTTCCTTTTAGTTTTTGATCCTTCTAGGGTACTATGAGAGTTATATATTATGTTTGTCTGTGCTCTCTAAGAATTCTAGTTTGACTTAGTGCCTCTACCAAAGCACAGACACAAGCACAGACAGACAGGATGGAGATGATATGGTACAACCTTTCCCGGCTGAGTGCTACCACGGTAAAAGTTTCTCCCCTTTGCATTTGTTTTGTCATCTGATTGCTCTCTGAAGCCCCACCCTCACCATGGACATCCCTACTCTATAAACAACAGGAGCAATTTTGTTAAGGTGATATTATTGCTGTGGTGCTGCTCTAGGAGTGTTGTATGCTTTATATTGGGTTCTAGTTCTCCCCCGCCAAGAGAATTGGATCAGTCCTGCTAATTTCGCGGGCCCGCTTGGCCCCGCCCCAAGTAACCCCGAGAGAGGGTTCCTGAGTTCCAGAGAGAGAGTTAGAGAGTTACACAGTTGGAGAGTTGAAGAGTTGCAGAGTTGCAAGGTTCCTGAGTTCCAGAGTAAGAGAGAGTGCTTGCGCCGCCGCAAAGAGACAGCAGAGTTCTGTTTGGTGATTAGTTTGTCTTAGTTTATGAATCGTTGTTCCTGAATAAAGAAATACAGCTTCCCTGCCCAGCCGTTGTCTCCGCGTCTCTGTTACCCGCCTGTGAAGCTAGACCGGCCAGCTGGAGACTCCGAATTTTAACAACATAGGAGCTTCTCTTCTCCCTAAGTGTGGTATTGATTGAATGACTCTTGTCTAATAGAGGATGGCATAAGTGGTGGTGTGTGACTAGGTCACAAGAGGCCTTACACTCTCTGCCTGATCCCCTTCAGATCATCCACTACAAGGAAGAGCCAGTAGGAATGTCACAAGGACACTCAACCGGCCCTGAGAAGAGATTCACATGGTGAGGAACTGAGAAATTTTGCAAGCAGCCCTGTGAGTCAATTTGTAACCTTCAAATGACCATAACCTCATGAGACCAGAAACCAGATTCAGCCAACTTAGCTGCTCTTAGATTCCTGTGTCTATGGGCTATGTGAGATAATAGACATTATATGTTTTAAGTGGCTAGATATGAAAACAAGTAGTTGGGCGCCAGGCAATAGCATAGTAGGTTAAGCACACATGGCCCAAAGCACAAAGTCTAGCTCAAGGATCCTGGTTTGAACCTCCGGCTCCCCACCTGCAGGGGGGTCACTTTACAAGCGGTGAAGCAGGTCTGCAGGTGTCTATCTTTCTCTCCCCCTCTCTGTCTTCCAATCCTCTCTCCATTTCTGTCTTATCCAACAACAATGACAGTAATAACAATACGATAAACAAGGACAACAAAAGGGAAAAAGTAGCCTCCAGGAGCAGTGGATTCATAGTGCAGGCATAGAACCCCAGGATTAACCCTGGAGGAGAAAGAAAGGAAGGAAGGGAGAGAGGGAGGAAAGAAGAAAGGAAGGAAGGAAGGAAGGAAGGAAAAAAGGAAGGAAGGAAAGTAGTTATAGAGCAACATATATCTGATAAGAAAATTTTCAGAGGATTCGACTTCCAGAGGCGGGGCTACAAGCAGCAGATTGATTTCTCTCCTCTCCTCTCCCGGATCAACTAGGAATACCAAAGGAGACCACCCAGACTGAAACAAGACAGGACTAGAATGACCACAGGAACCCAGTAAATCACCCGTGAGTACAAACACGCGTGGCTGGTGACAGAGAGGAGAGAGGGGCCTAAGGAGAGATTAAGTGACTGCTAACAGTTCAACAGTTTATCAGTGGAGGCACCACCTCCAGTCTGCTCCACAACAAGGGGACAGCTGAAGGGAGGAAAGGCCTCCCCAGAGACTCACCAAGTGCAACTGTGAATCTCCATTGGTACTACCCTCAGAATCTGGAGCAGCAACAGGGAGGGACATCAGGGGACAGAGATCTAACCGGGAAACTCAGGAGAAGACCTATACCTCGGTGGCATAGCTGAGGGGCTGTGAAAGTCTCTTTGCATAACCACTGGATTATCTCTGCCACACCCTGCTTTATCTCTTGGTCAGGAGTCAGTGATTAAGCTAAGAAGCCTATTGATAGTTTAAAAGCCCTCAGGCTCCCATAGCCTACAGGGAAGAAAAAAAAGAGGCTTTTACACCACTGAGCTCCAACTCAGGGATTGAAAAAACTGTTAACTTCCACCATGGTAAACCCTTTAATTAAATTACTTAGACACAAGTCAATCCAGGCAATAGTAATCAATAATTTGAAAAGTACTGATAAGGGGAACTCATAACATAATATATAAAATGGTTAAAACAACAAGAAAAAATATTGGAGAATCCAATCAGGACAAGAGTCCAGCTAAAAGTCCTCCAGAGGGTGAAGCATAAAACAACGAGTTCAACATCCAAACATTAGCTAAGGAAATAATAACAGGAGTGAGTAAAGAATTTGAAAAAATTGTAATCAGAAATGCAGGAACAACAAATGAGAATATGGAAGAAAATTCTAATAATCGCATGGTTATTAGAGAGCTGAAAGCTGAAATCGCTGAGCTAAGAAGGCAACTAGCTGAACAAGCTAAAACAGTATCAGAGCAGGACAACAAAATAGATGAACTCCAGAAAGCAGTAGAGGGCAGAGAGAATAGAATCTATGAGGCTGAAGACAGAATTAGCAAGATTGAGGATGAATTAGAGACAACTAAAAAAGAAGTAAGAGATCTCAAAAAGAGATTAAGAGATGATGAAAACAACAACAGAGTCCTATGGGATGACTTCAAAAGAAACAATATACGCATTGTTGGCTTACCAGAGGAAGAAAGAGAAGGAGAGGAAGAAAGCATTCTCCAGGCCACAATAGCTGAAAATTTCCCTAGTCTAGACAACACCAAAGACATAAAGATTCAAGAAGCCCAGAGGGTCCCAAACAGAATTAACCCAGACCTAAAGACACCAAGACATGTCTACTTAGATTGGAAAGGAATAAGGAAAAAGAAAGGATCCTCAAGGCTGCAAGAGAAAAACAAAGAGTCACCTACAAAGGAAAACCCATAAGATTAGCAGCAGACTTCTCCATACAAACACTACAGGCCAGAAGAGAATGGCAAGATATCTATCGAGTGCTCAATGAGAAAGGCTTTCAGCCAAGAATACTATATCCTGCTAGACTGTCATTCAGACTAGATGGAAGCATCAAAACCTTCTCAGACAAGCAACAGCTGACGGAAGCAACCATCACCAAGCCTGCCCTGAAAGAAGGTCTGAAAGGTCTCCTATAAACAACCAGACCACCACAAATAGAACATATATCAAAACACTCTAAAACTCTACAAGAATGGCGTTAAAATATCTTCAATCTTTGATATCAATAAATCTCAGTGGCCTGAATTCACCTATGAAAAGACATAGAGTAGGAAGATGGATCAGAAAACACAACCCAACAATATGTTGTCTACAGGAAACTCACCTAACCCAACAAGACAAACACAGACTTAAAGTGAAAGGATGGAAAACAATCATACAAGCCAATGGCCCACAAAAAAGGGCAGGAACAGCTATTCTCATATCTGACATGATAGACTTTAAAATAGATAAGATTAAAAAAGATAGGAATGGACACTACTTAATGCTCAGAGGATCAGTCAATCAAGAGGACTTAACAATTATTAATATCTATGCACCCAATGAGAAGCCATCTAAATACATCAAACTTCTACTGAAAGAGCTACAGCAATATATTAACAGTAACACAATCATACTAGGGGACTTCAACACCCCACTCTCTCAACTTGACAGATCATCCAGGAAGAAAATCAGTAAAGACAAAAGGGAGCTAAATGAAGAGATAGATAAACTAGAACTATTGGACATTTTCAGAGTCATTCATCCCAAGAAACTGGAATACACATTTTACTCAAATCCACATGGATCATTCTCAAGGATAGACCATATGTTAGGCCACAAAGACATCATCAGCCAATTCAAGAGCACTGAAATCATCCCAAGCATCTTCTGAGACCACAGTGGAATTAAACTAACACTTAACAATCAACAAAAGATTAGTAGCAGTCCCAAAATGTGGAAGCTCAACACTACACTTCTTAACAACTTCTGGGTCAAAGAGGAAATCAAGGAAGAAATCAAAATGTTTCGAGAGTTCAATGAAAATGAAGACACTAGCTATCAAAATATTTGGGACACAGCTAAAGCAGTCCTAAGAGGGAAGTTCATAGCTATACAAGCACACATTAGGAAACAAGAAAAGGCACAAATAAACAGCCTGATCGCACATCTTCAAGACCTAGAAGAAGAACAACAAAGGAATCCTAAAGCAACCAGAAGGACAGAAATCACTAAAGTTAGGGCAGAAATAAATAACATTGAGAATAGGAAAACCATACAAAAGATCAACGAAAGTAAATGTTGGTTCTTCGAAAGAGTAAACAAAATCGACAAACCTTTAGCCAGAATCACAAAACAAAAAAGGGAGAAGACCCAAATAAATCGGATAGTAAATAAAAGAGGACATGTCACAACAGACACTGCAGAAATTCAACATATCTTGCGAGGCTTCTATGAACAATATATGCCACCAAGCTAGAGAACCTGGAAGAAATGAATGATTTCCTAGATACCTACCAACTTCCAAAACTAAGTAAAGAGGAAGTGGATAACATGAACAGGCCCATCACAGCTAATGAAATTGAAACAGTTATCAAAAATCTTCCCAAAAATAAAAGTCCTGGACCAGATGGTTTTACAAATGAATTCTACAAAACTTTCAAAGAAGAACTAATACCTCTACTTTTAAAAGTCTTCCAGAAGATTGAAGACACTGGAATACTCCCTGCCAGATTCTATGAAGCCAACATGACCCTGATACCAAAAGCAGACAGAGGGGCCCAGACTATTACATAGGGAAAGCAGAGTCTCTTCAACAAATGGTGTTGGAAACAATGGGTTGAAACATGCAGAAGAATGAAACTGAATCACTGTATTTCACCAAATACAAAAGTAAATTCCAAGTGGATCAAGGAATTGGATGTTAGACCAGAAACTATCAGATACTTAGAGGAAAATATTGGCAGAACTTTTCTCCGCATAAATTTTTTTTTATTTAAATATTTATTTTATTTATTTATTCCCTTTTGTTGCCCTTGTTGTTTTTTATTGTTGTAGTTATTAGTGTTGTTGTCATTGTTGGATAGGACAGAGAGAAATGGAGAGAGAAGGGGAAGACAGAGAGGAGGAGAGAAAGACAGACACCTGCAGACCTGCTTCACCGCCTGGGAAGCGACTCCCCTGCAGGTGGGGAGCCGGGGTTCGAACCGGGATCCTTATGCCGGTCCTTGTGCTTTGCGCCACCTGCGCTTAACCCGCTGCACTACAGCCCGACTCCCCTCTCCGCATAAATTTTAAAGACATTTTCAATGAAACTAATCCAATTACAAGGAAGACTAAGGCAAGTATAAACCTATGGGACTACATCAAATTTAAAAGCTTCTTCACAGCAAAAGAAACCACTACCCAAACCAAGAGACCCCTCACAGAATGGGAGAAGATCTTTACATGCCATACATCAGATAAGAGTTTAATAACCAACATATATAAAGAGCTTGCCAGACTCAACAACAAGACAACAAATAACCCCATCCAAAAATGGGGGGAGTACTTGGACAGAATATTCACCACAGAAGAGATCCAAAAGGCAGAGAAACACATGAAAAAATGCTCCAAGTCTCTGATTGTCAGAGAAATGCAAATCAAGACAACAATGAGGTATCACTTCACTCCTGTGAGAATGTCATATATCAGAAAAGGTAACAGCAGCAAATAATGGAGAGGGTGTGGGGTCAAAGGAACCCTCCTGCACTGCTGGTGGGAATGTCAATTGGTCCAACCTCTGTGGAGAACAGTCTGGAGAACTCTCAGAAGGCTAGAAATGGACCTACCCTATGACCCTGCAATTCCCCTCCTGGGGATATATCCTAAGGAACCCAACACATCCATCCAAAAAGATCTGTGTACACATATGTTCTTGGCAGCACAATTTGTAATAGCCAAAACCTGGAAGCAACCCAGGTGTCCAACAACAGATGAGTGGCTGAGCAAGTTGTGGTATATATACACAATGGAATACTACTCAGCTGTAAAAAATGGTGACTTCACCGTTTTCAGCCGATCTTGGATGGACCTTGAAAAAATCATGTTGAGTGAAGTAAGTCAGAAACAGAAGGATGGATATGGGATGATCTCACTCCCAGGCAGAAGTTGAAAAACAAGGTCAGAAAAGAAAACACAAGTCGAACCTGAAATGGAATTGGAGTATTACACCAAAGTAAAAGACTCTGGGGTGGGTGGGTGAGGAGAATACAGGTCCATGAAAGATGATGAATGACATAGTGGGGGTTGTATTGTTAAATGGGAATCCTTCTGTTTCTGACTTACTTCACTCAACATGATTTTTTCAAGGTCCATCCAAGATGTAGTTATTATTGTTGTTGTCATTGTTGGATAGGACAGAGAGAAATGGAGAGAGGAGGGGAAGACAGAGAGGAGGAGAGAAAGATAGACACCTGCAGACCTGCTTCACCGCCTGTGAAGCGACTCCCCTGCAGGTGGGGAGCCGGGGGTTCAAACCGGGATCCTTATGCCGGTCCTTGTGCGTTGCGCCACCTGTGCTTAACCAGCTGCTCTACAGCCCGACTCCCTTTTGTAGTGTTTTGATCATAAAGGGATGTTGTATTTTGTCAAATGCTTTCTCTGCATCTATTGATATGACCATGTGGTTTTTGGTCTTGCTTTTGCTGATGTGGTGGATCACATTGATTGATTTACGTATATTAAACCAACCTTGCATGCCTGGGATAAACCCCACTTGGTCATGATGAACAGTCTTTTTGATATACTGCTGTATCCGGTTGGCTAGAATTTTGTTCAATATTTTTGCATCTATGTTCATCAGAGATACTGGTCTGTACTTTTCTTTTTTGGTTGTGTCCCTGTCTGCTTTTGGTATCAGGGTGATGTTGGCTTCATAGAAGCTGGCAGGGAGTATTCCAGTGTCTTCAATCTTCTGGAAGACTTTTAAAAGTAGGGGTACTAGTTCTCCTTTGAAAGTTTTGTAGAATTCATTTGTAAAACCATCTGGTCCAGGACTTTTATTTTTGGGAAGATTTTTGATAACTGTTTCAATTTCATTAGCTGTGATGGGCCTGTTCATGTTATCCACTTCCTCTTTACTTAGTTTTGGAAGTTGGTAGGTATCTAGGAAACCATTCATTTCTTCCAGGTTCTGTAGCTTGGTGGCATATATTGTTCATAGAAGCCTCGCAAGATATGTTGAATTTCTGCAGTGTCTGTTGTGACATGTCCTCTTTCATTTACTATCCGATTTATTTGGGTCTTCTCCCTTTTTTGTTTTGTGATTCTGGCTAAAGGTTTGTCGATTTTGTTTACTCTTTCGAAGAACCAACATTTACTTTCGTTGATCTTTTGTATGGTTTTCCTATTCTCAATGTTATTTATTTCTGCCCTAACTTTAGTGATTTCTGTCCTTCTGGTTGCTTTAGGATTCCTTTGTTGTTCTTCTTCTAGGTCTTGAAGATGTGCAATCAGGCTGTTTATTTGTGCTTTTTCTTGTTTCCTAATGTGTGTTTCTATAGCTATGAACTTCCCTCTTAGGACTGCCTTAGCTGTGTCCCAAATATTTTGATAGCTAGTGTCTTCATTTTCATTGAACTCTCGAAACATTTTGATTTCTTCCTTGATTTCCTCTTTGACCCAGAAGTTGTTAAGAAGTGTAGTGTTGAGCTTCCACATTTTGGGACTGCTACTAATCTTTTGTTGATTGTTAAGTGTTAGTTTAATTCCACTGTGGTCTCAGAAGATGCTTGGGATGATTTCAGTGCTCTTGAATTGGCTGATGCTGTCTTTGTGGCCTAACATATGGTCTATCCTTGAGAATGATCCATGTGGATTTGAGTAAAATGTGTATTCCAGTTTCTTGGGATGAATGACTCTGAAAATGTCCAATAGTTCTAGTTTATCTATCTCTTCATTTAGCTCCCTTATGTCTTTACTGATTTTCTTCCTGGATGATCTGTCAAGTTGAGAGAGTGGGGTGTTGAAGTCCCCTACTATGATTGTGTTACTGTTAATATATTGCTGTAGCTCTTTCAGTAGAAGTTTGATGTATTTAGATGGCTTCTCATTGGGTGCATAGATATTAATAATTGTTAAGTCCTCTTGATTGACTGATCCTCTGAGCATTAAGTAGTGTCCATTCCTATCTTTTTAAATGTCATCTACTTTAAAGTCTATCATGTCAGATATGAGAATAGCTGTTCCTGCCCTTTTTTGTGGGCCATTGGCTTGTATGATAGTTTTCCATCCTTTCACTTTAAGTCTGTGTTTGTCTTGTTGGGTTAGGTGAGTTTCCTGTAGACAACATATTGTTGGGTTGTGTTTTCTGATCCATCTTCCTACTCTATGTCTTTTCATAGGTGAATTCAGGCCATTGACATTTATTGATATCAATGATTGAAGATATTTTAACACCATTCTTATAGAGTTTTAGAGTGTTTTGATATATGTCCTATTTGTGGTGGTCTGGTTGTTTATAGGAGACCTTTCAGACCTTCTTTCAGGGCAGGCTTGGTGATGGTTGCT